>NC_056734.1:527633484-527933484 GCF_019279795.1 Protopterus annectens
GTTGGACATGGCTTTATACGTCAGGCACAGATCGCCTCTGAACAGGCGGTATGCCACTGAGTAGAGCTGGAGTTTCTTTAACCGGGCAGCATATGGCATCTGTTTGAGCCCTTTGATCCTCATGGTGAGGTACTTTTGGGGTCTTTCCAGTTGCTGCAGGTATCTGGTAAGGTACATCCCAAAAGGGGCATTGTACTCAATTATGGGCCTGATGAGGGATGAGTAAAGAGGCATGATGACCTCCCCTGATCTAGATGTGAATCCCTTCATGATTAGGTGGGCTATGTAAAATGTTTTTCTAACCACTTTGGCCACGTGGTTGTCAAATGAGAGACTGCTATCAACTTGGGTCCCCAGGTCCCTAATTACTTATTCTGTACTTAATGGATTACGACCTATGTGGTAATTTGTGGGCACTTTGTTTTTGCCAAAGGGGACGACGATACACTTTTTGGCATTTAGCTTGAGGCCATGGCTCTGGCACCAGTTGTCTGTTTCTATGAGGCCCTTTTGGAGGATGCTTGTGTCGGCTGGAGAGTCGATTATGGCGCCCAGTTTGCAGTCATCTGCGAACTTGGTCAGCCACAGTCCTTCCATGTTGGCCTGTACCTCCGAGAAATATATACCGAACAAGAGAGGTCCCAGGACCGAGCCTTGTGGGACACCACTTGTAACTGGTTTGGAGTCTGACATGGCTTCAGCAATTCTAACCATGTGGGTTCTGTCCTTGAGCCAGTTTGCAATCCATCTAGTGACACAGGGGTTTATATTTAAGCTGGTGAGCTTATCTATAATGCCCGAGTGGGGTATTGTATCAAAGGCTTTTGCGAGGTCCAGGTAGGCTGTGTGGACCACCTTCCCTCACAATGGCCTTGGTGACTGTTTCAAAGAAATCAACCAAGTTTAAGAGGCAGGATCTGCCCTTAACAAAGCCGAACTGGGTAGGATCCAATAGGTCCCCAATATCTTTATTTATGAGGTCCATGATGATCCTTTCCATAGCTTTGCAGACCAAGCTAGTCAGGCTTATGGGGCGATAGTTTCCAGGATCTGTTGAGGAACCACCTTTAAGGAGAGGGACCACTGTTGCTGTACGCCACTCTTTGGGCACATATCCTGTAGTAAGGCTGAGATTGAACAGTAGTTTTATGTTTGGGTTTAGCTCTTCTTGGAGTTCATGTAGGACTCAGCCCGGGACACCGTCTGGTCCCATTGATGCTGTGTTTTTTGCTTTGGAGAGGGCAGCTCTTACCTGAGCATCTGAGATGTTAGGGTGGCAGCACTCTGCTGGGATAGATATTTGCCTTTTTGGAGGGGGGGGGGTGTTTGCGCTGAACCTGTCAGCTAGGATGTTGGCAGTGTCTGTGGGTTCGGTGTAGTTTTTGTCATTTTGGACTAATTCTGAGCATATCTGGGAATTACCACCCAGGTTCCTAACATAACTGAAGAAAGCCTTTTGATTATCCTTAGTGTCCTGTGCATTATTTCTCTCGAAGCTGGCCTTAGACAATTTTATGAGTGCCCGTAGTTTTTTGCTAATACTGATCAGTGATGCCTTCCCTTTTTGGGATTTTGCTCTATCATTTAGTAGCTTCCTCCTTCTATTGTATAGTTTGTTTATGGTTGGGGTCCACCAGACAGGACGTCTGCCTTTGGAGGATTGGGTCTTGGTTTTATTTGGGATCGCATGATCCATGCATTCCTGAAGGTGTTCATAGAATGCGTTTATAAAGGATTCTGTGGTCTGGGCCGTATTTTCCACAGACCTGGGGGCTTTGAAGGATTCCACCTCGGTTTTGAGGAGTGTGAAATTTGCTTTAGAGAAGTTTTTCACTGTGGTTTTCTGGGCATGGGGTGGGGTCGGGATGTGAATATCCAGTGAGATTAGTTTATGGTCTGATCTTACCAGTGAGGGATACACTTCTGGTCTGGAGCATAGAGTCCCCATGTTGGTGATGATCAGGTCCAGTACGTTTTCCCCTCTTGTGGGAGTGGTAACAAGTTGTTCCATAGCATTTGAGTTTATAAATTCTAGGAACCTTTGGGCTAGGGTGTTGGAGCTAGAGTAATGCTCCCAGTCTATGTTTGGGTAGTTGAAGTCGCCCAATGTAATGGTGTTTGGAGAGACCTTCATATTTTCCAGTGTTCTCAGGAAGGCCGAGTGGGGTTCCTGGGTTTGGGAGGGTGGTCTGTAGCAGGCTATAAACTGGAAGGCAGTTTTACCCACTGTTAGTTGCACATGGATAGTCTCTGATGCTTCGTGCTTTGCCACCAACCTGGAGGTGTGAGTATCTTTGATGAATATTGATACTCCCCCTCCTTTTGTGGTTCGGTCCAAGTTTTGGGGCTGTAAAGCATGGTATGAGGTATAACCTGGTAGTGCTGGGGTGCTCTCGGGAGCCCTGAACCAGGTTTCTGTTACTGCACAGATATCGATGTTCTCCATGCTAAGGAGAGTTTCGAGTGCGTGCATCTTGAGGTTTAGACTTCTGGCATTGTGTAGCATTACTCTTAGTTTGGCTGAGCTTATAAGGGCATCTGGGCCAATAACTTAGTATCATCCTATGAACCTATAAGATACAGACATGGAAACTGTGTTAAATATTTTATAATAGCTTTAGGGAAGTATACAACTCATATTTAAAGTCTTATAAGTAATGAATACTTTTTCTGTTGTGCAACATATGTTTAATATGTATGTGTGTATATGGATTCACTTCAGAAGCTCGAAATACGGAAATTTCGAATTTCAGTATCTCAAGCCCCAAGAAGTCGAATCCATAGAACAGCGAAAACTGCGAAATTCAAAACCTTGAATACCGAAGGTTTTGAATTTCACGGTAGTACTGCACACACACACACACACACACACACACACACACACACACACACACACACACACACACACACACACACACACACACACACACACACACCATTCTCCACAAAAACACACACAGTCTCTCTACTACATGAAAGCTGGGGGGCAGGCATCCCTGCTCCACCCATGTGGGGGGCTGTGCCACCCACACGCCCCTACTTAAATATTCTCACTCCGAGGTCGCACTACATACAAACACACACAAAACACCACCACACAAGCTACATTCTCCTCGCGCACACGCATCACAGCAACAAAACACATTGACACACACCACAGCCCCTACCCAAATCCCTTAACACACACACACACACACACCACAGCCCCTACCCAAATCCCTTAACACACACACACACACACACACACACACACACACACACACACACACACACACACACACACACACACACACACACACACACACATGCACACACACACTTACCTGAATATGTAACCATGACTTCTTGAGGCTCGAAATACTGAAATTCGAGATTTCAGTATTTCAAGCTTCTGAAGTGAATCCGTTAATATAATATAATATAATATATATATATATATATATATATATATATATATATATATATGTGTGTGTGTGTGTGTGTGTGTGTGTGTTTCAAATTAGTTTTTCTGTTTTACTAGATATTGAATTATTTATGTTTTTAGACACAGACATCACTTACTGTTCAACATGCAATATATAGTCATGATTAAATTTGCTTGTTCAAATGCTAACCTTATAATAACCTAAACAGATAAAATAAAATTTTAATCATAGAAAGAAAAGAGCAGCAAAAGGAGAGTTGAGGGGAAAAAAATAAGAATAGAATTATGGAGAAAAGAAAAGGGGGAACAATGGGGGATAAATCTATTTCTTCTTTCTTACAAATAGCTCAATTCATAGTGCCTGTAGATAAAGCATTATTTTTGTATTCTTTTGAACAGTTTGTATTTATTAAGTATGCAGATAATGACATGTTTTTTATAACTCTCATTTATTCAATATATGTCATATATTAAAAGTTAACTCTGCCAATAGTGTATACTGTAGATATGTATATTGGGTGTGAGCAATACACATACATAAGAGTTTATATCAGTATATAAATATTTACATATAGTAATAAGTATGCATATATACATGACAAGCAGGGACATTAAACTTCTGTGTATGTACGTAAAAGTGCATATGCATATAAATATATGTGCTACTGATCTATTTAAGTTTTAATTTGAAATCTCTAAGTTTCACATAGGAATCTTTCAATGTAATCAATATGAACTGGAAACAGGGAATAAAAGAAATAAAGAAAGATAAGAAGAAAGATGAGAGGGAGGGAGATGATGGTGATGGCAGAAAGAAGAGGGAGAAAAAGGAAAATGGTGAAAGAGAGGAAGAGGAAATGAAAAGGATAAAGAAGTGTATGGATGAATGAGAAGGAAGGATAAAGTGGAGAGAAATAAAACAAAGAAAGAGGAGTATTAAGAGAGAGAGAAATAAAACAGATAAAGGGGGAGATGAAAAAGGGGTTGAAATAAGAACAAAAAGATGAGTCTAGCTCAGTACTTGTTAATTAGTTATAAAATATGCAATGCCTTTTTCTAGTTATAGCTAGTAAGTTCATTTTTTTTGCTTAAAGTATAGGCTGGTGGGTAGTTTGGGTGGGATTTCTCTTCATACTAGGAGCTCTGGATTCCACGTTAGGGTTTTTTTTAAAGATTGATTATTTAAAATTAAATTTAGTTGTAGTCTAAATTTGGTGTCTACTTCAAGTGTTAAAACTTACATGTGCATAGTTGATATGTTCTCATTATTCATTTTCATATGTAATTCAGAATACTATTTAAAGGGAAAATCATTAGTTTTAGAATATTTTATGAATCTGTCTGGTAATATGTATCACCTAAAATATATTTCAGTTAATATAAATGGTCTAAACAATGGTTACAAAAGAGGAAGTTTACTCAAATATCTGAATTTATTCAAAGCTAATGTTTTTTTTTTCTGCAAGAAACACACCTGGTTCATCAGGATATTGTCAGATATAATTTGAAAACCTACACAGTGTTAGCTCTATTAAATAAAAAAGAGCAAGGGTTGAAATTTTTGTTTGGAAAATTATATTCTAATCTGAATTTAGTAGTACTTTATTATTTATTTATTATACATTTGTTTACAGGGAAAGTCCAGCTGGACATAATGTCCTTTTTCAATGGAGGCCCGGGGAGAAAAGCTCCAAGCAAGTAGGTAACATAACATAACATTATAAATATAATACAGAGTATTTATATTTGCATTTAAAGTTACAGAAAGAAAAACAGAGACAACAGCTAAGTGTACATAGATGTCCAGCTCAGCAGATAATCATAACAATTTACAAGGAGTTTAATGCGTTTAGCACAAATGCTTAACAAAGTAGTCCTATACAAATAGGCAGACAGGGTTATGAGGAAGTGTGATGAGCAGAGTGGGGCAGGGGAGTGCCCTATCCTGGGGAGTTGCAGGAATAGAGCCAGGTTTTTGCAAGGTGGGTTTTTAGGAGCTTTTTAAACTGTACTGTTGATGGGATGGTCACTAGTCAGTTTGGTAAGCTTTTCAAAATCTTGGAAGTGTAGTTGGAGAAAAGGGAGTTGCCTGCTGAGTTTTTTGCTTTAGTGACTTGAAGAAGTTGTTTATTGTTAGAGTGGAAGGATCTGGAAGCAGAGTAAGGTTGAATTATATCGTTGAGGACTAGGGTGTGTTCAGGGTGGTGGAGAATTTTATGAGCTAGGGTTAGATGATTAAAGTGTAAGAGTTGATGGAGTTCCAGCCAATTGAGCTGTTTGTGAGATAAACAATGATGTGACTTGTAAGATGCGTTGGTGGCAAATTTGGAGACTTTATTGTAACAAGCTTCAAGTTTGGCTAGGTCTGTTTTGTGGTGGTTCGTTATGATTAGGGATGCATATAGGGGTGTTGATAGAAGGTGTGTCCTGGCAATTGTGACATTTGTGCTATTTGTTAGAAATTGGTTATTTCTATATAGGAGGCCAAGTTTCTTGTGAAGTTTTTTGATGGTTTGGTCTATATGGAGATCAAATTTCAGGTTACTGTCAATTATAACCCCTAGCATTTTAGTTTGGGCAGTTGGAGTGGTCTTAGTTTTATTGTTGGAGAAGATGTGGAAGTTTACAAAGGGAGAGGTATTCCTAGAGGGGCAGAAGAATAAAAGTTTTGTTTTATTGGGATTTAGTAAGCTGGGAGTTGGTTAACCAGGTTTCTATGGTCAAGAAGGAATCTTACAGTGATAAGTAAAGGAATGATGTATATAGTAGTAATAGAAATGCAAGAAGAATCTATAATTTAGTAAATGTCTATTGGATTCCAGGAATTGGAGCTAAAATTACTAAAAATATAAATACTATAACTACAGAGTCTTGTGGTGGCTCAATATTTTAATTGATTATTAAATGAAAAGGATACTAGTGGATCTAAAAAACCTAGAATATCTGCAACAGCTAAATCTTTATTAAATTATGTAGAATTATTTAATGTAATATCTGCAACACTTGATCTTTATTAAATATATTTATTTAATCTTAAAGACATTAATGACATTTATGTCTCTGATTCATAGTTTTGTACACATTATTCATATAGGTATGTAACTCAGTGTTGAATAGATATGGTCTTTATACCTAATGGTTTAATTTCTAAGTTGGAGAAAGATGAGGTGGTCTCATATCTTTTTCAGACCATAATGCTATTACATATGATGTTATACATAAACCAAAACACTTAGTAACATGCAACAGGTTATCTGCATATATTATAATAAAATTAAAATAATGTAAAAATTGTTTTCTTGATAAAATTCAGCAATTTATAGATAATGTAATGGTAAGGTTACAGGCATGATTCTGTGGGAGTCTTTAAAGACCTGCTTATATGGTAAAATAATGGGTTGGTTCATTAGCAAAAGGAAACATGGTATAATGAATTATTAGAATTACAAATACAAATTGATAAACTAAAATTAATATACAAACATATAACAAGGATTTAGTTGCAAAAATGAAAAATTGAATACAAAATATCTTGAAATTTACATTATAAAGTTCAATTAATTTAGAAAAAAATAAAACCAGTCATACTCTCTGAATCCTAAAAGTATGCATAAACAAGCTATTAGCTCAAAATAGTTAAATTTCTATGATGGCTGCACATTGAGTGACAGCTTAATTCTAGCTCTCCCAGTGTGAAAAAAAGAAACTCCGCAGAGAAGGCCAATAGACTTGTGTTTATGGGTAAATTTCAGTAACTGGATAGTAAGTGTACTGCCTGGCTACCAGGAAAAAAGAATTAAAATGAAAATACAAAAACCTGGATGCTCACCACAGCATTTAATGGTCAAACAATGTACAAAGCTTTAGAGTAGAACTCTTTCTTAATGTTTGAACATCCAGGTTTTTGTATTTTCGTTTTACGTTATTACTTGGAGTTCTTTGGCTGAAAGGTTCTTTTGTGTTTTTTTACTGTTGCTAGGAAAAAAGAAATACAGAGGACCTGGAAAAATCATCTACAAAAAGTGAGGAAGAAACACTGAGGAAAGTTCTGCAACTGTTCATTAAAAAGCAATGCAACCTCCAGACATGCATTCTTGTAACCTAGAGGAAAATTTAAGACAACTGCACACAGACCTGGTTTAAAATAAACAAAACACTGATGGAGTATATCAACATAAACAAAGAAAGGCTGGGAAAAATGGAAGAAGCTTTAAATAAATATTCAGATGAGGTGACAAATCTGCAAAAATCAGAGTTCAAAATGAAGAGAAGGCTGGCTGAATATGAGACTACTCAGGAAGAGATGTTTCAAAAAAAAGAATAGAGTTAGAGGACAGAGCATGTAGGGAAAACCTGAGATTTTCAGCTATACCAGAGTTACTGGAAGGAATAGACTGCATTAATTTTATGAAACCACAAATAAGCAACTGGACTGGTATTCCACAGCAGGAGTTGTTAGTTGAAAGGGCACATCATGTGTATGCTCCAATCCTGGCTGTGAGAAAGCAACCTAGATCTTTAATACTAAAGACACAATCCTACCAGCAGAAGTAGTTGATTTTAACAAAACTGTGGTAGAAGGACAAAGTACTAAAAGTGGGAGACAGCAGAGTGCTTGTGGAGAAATATTACTTGTACACAGGGCAGAAGATAAGTAAATGTATTCCACTATTCAGGGAATGGTTGGGATGCAGGTGTGAGATTCAAACTGCTGTACCCAGCTGTCTTCAAAGTATTCTTCCTTGGAGGGACAAAATCAGTTTTTGATGAAGTACGTGCTAAGGAGGAAATACAAAATTTTGTCCAACAAAGAGTGAGCTGTGAAACAGAAAGAGATTCTGCTTCTTGTTCTTCTGGTAATAAAGACCACAGGAAAACTACCTGTGAAACTGTTTCCATTATTTCAATGGAAAATGTTGGAGTGAAGAAAGGGAGCACGAGAGCTGACTAGAAAAATTGACAGTACATTGGAAATTAAGCAGAGACAGGGTTTGGGAGATGGAGATAAACAGTAATAAAACCAATAACTTAATGTGGGATTACAATGAAATAATTATATTTCTGAAATATGACAGAACAAGAAAATCTGGAAATATTTTACTTTTTCTGAATTTGTTGGACTTGTGAGGGACTCTAAAGCTTATGCCCTACTTCATGTCATTAATGTTCAAAAAATGCTTTGGGGAGTGGAAGAAAGTCAACTGTAAGTAAAGAATTTATTTTCTTATTAGCACTATTTTTGTGGTGTGTGGTTTTCTTTGCATGCTATAAAGTTTTCTCAGTTATGTTTAAGTGTAATGGGGTTGTAAACCGGTGCTGCTGTTTTTTTTTCTTTTCTTTTCTTTATCCCTTTTCTCTTTCTTCTTGTTCAGTTTTAAGAAATGTAGGCAATGCAATGAAAATGCCTGGTTAAAAGAGCATGATAAAAGAAAAAAATATGTGCTTTTCTCATTCTTGCATAGAGAAATGAATGGATTATGAACCTTAGATTGATTCAGTAACAAGTTATAAGAGTAAGCAAGTAAATGAAAAAGAATATTGAATGTTATGAGGCTTTTTCTAACAAAAACATGTATGCTCAGTAGCAATGCTGCAGCTGATCTTTATGATTCCATGGAAACAATCTCATAAAGAGAATGCCTGGTTCTTATGTTTCCATGGAGACAACCTGATAAAGAGAAATTGGCTAAAGGCTGGTGGAGAGTGATTGGCTGAAGGGGATAAAACTGAGAAGAGAAACTGGCTCAGACATAATGTTCTATGAAAGCATTCATAGGTTCATAGGTTGGTACTAGGCTATCAGCCCTAGGGCCTATACAAGCCTAGCCATAACAATTCCCTGGCTATTTCTTCCCACATTATTTACTTTCCTGGACCCCTGTCTAGCAGGGTGACTGACGTGATCCCTGGGGTGAATTTCCTTTCTCCCATCCAATCATCAAGGTTCCTCTTGAAGAGGTCCAAAGAGGCACTCATTCAGGGGTTTTCCTAGCTGGGAGAGCTATAAAGAAAAGACAAACCCAATTAGCACTTGGTAGAAGCACATGTTGCACCATGCATTTGTTTTTTTGTTTGAGGGCTTTCAGTAAAACAAAAGGTTTTGTAAGATGCGACATAGGCTCAAATGGATATGGGAAGAAGCAACTATATAAACGTTAAACCTGCCAAACAATGTATGCATGTAACACAAAAGCTGGAACTAAACATTTAACAAAAAAAGGTGTTATTCATAGAAGGTGGGAATAACTTTTTAAAACAATGAAGCTTTCTGTAATGTCTTTAAATGTCAATGGTCTCATAGATAAATACAAAAAAGAAAGAATACTGAACTATATTAAAAATGTAGAGCGCAAATAGTTATGTTACAGGAGACACACTTGGAAAGAACTTAACATGTGAATTTGATAAAGAAAGGTTTTCAGGATGGTTATTGAGAGGAATATCTTTGATAAAGGAAAAGTGGAGTACTTATATTAATTGCAGGAAGAGCTCCAATAGTGATAGAAGATCACAAAAAAGATAATGTCAAATTTGTAGTGCTAAGGGGCTACTGGCAAAGGAGGAGGATTAAAACTGCTATAATGGAGCTTAAGAAAATTCTGGGGGAAATAATCAGTTTTCAGCAAGGAATATTATTTATAGGTAGGAACTGGAATGTGACTTGTAACAGTGAAGATTTGTCTGGAGGGCCCAGAAGGGAATGTATAACAAAGCAGGGTAGATCTTTGAAGAAATTTATGAAAATATTTGGCATGGAAAATGTGAATTCGGTAATAGGAGTTCAGAGTGAATTTACATGTTATTCCCCAAGATATAACAACTGAACTAGGCTAGACATAATTTACATTTCACAGGAACATGCATTTAATTGAAAGCCTTGATATGCACCCAATAACTGTTTCACATCATGTGCCAATAATAACTAAAATAAAAATGCAGGGTAATGAAATAAAAATGAGACACTGACACTTTCTCACCTATCTGCTGAAAAGAGAGGAATTTAAGAAATGGGTAGTGGAGATTATTCAGGAACTATTCAAGAGGATAGAAATTACTTCTGAAAATATAGCTAGGGAGTGGGATAAAATTAAGGTGGAGTTTAAAAATTGGGTGGAAATAAAAGAAAGGAAGCTATGGTTAAGAAGTAACAAGAATTATTTAGAGGGACTGACAAATGTTAATGTATTGCAGAATTGGGGGGATCTCACAGAACAAGAGGAGGATCAACTGCAGAATGCTAAGCAGAAAATGAGGGATTACATCGATAATTTACACAAATGCAGAACGATTACTGTTAAGCAACTGTTTTTTGATAACACTAGAGCACAAAAACTTTTAGCACAATGACTCAGGCAATAGAAAGTAGAAAGGGCTATCACCAAGCTTAGGGAGCCTATAACAAAGTAGGTAAGAAGAGATCCCGTAGAGGTATTAGAAATATTTCAGAAATTCTGTGAAAGTCTGTATAAAGCAGAGAAACATGGAAATCAAATAAAGATACAAATAGAAATGGTCATGGAAGAATTAAATATGCCAAGGTTAGAGGCAGATGAGGCTCTATTACTAATGGTTAGGATAGGAGGAGATGAGATAAAAATTGTGATGTAAGACCAATCTATAGGAAAGTCCCTAGGAATAGATGGTATTTCTGTGGAAGTTTGGAAGCTAGGAGGGAAAAAGCTGATAAATATCTGGAAGTTTTTTTAACTGTATTTTAAGAGGAGGAGAAGTACCAACATCTTGGAATAAAGCAGTGGTAGCTGTAATACCTAAAGAGGGTAAAGATCCATCAAATCCAGCTTCATACAGGCCCATTTAAATACTAAAGCATGATTATAAAGTGTTCACGTCTATAATGGCTAAAAGAATGGCAAACGTAATGCCAAAATTGATAGATATGGATCGTTGGGGTTTTATGGAGGAGATTTAAACATCTGACAACATTAACAGAACATTGATGATCCAGAGGGAAGCAGAATGTAAGAAAATACCATTGTTGTTGGTGGGTCTTGATGCAGAAAAAGCATTTGCTAGAGTAAGTTGGGACTTTATGACCAGGGCAATGGAAGCATTCGCATTTCCTAAAAAAAAATTATAAGGTAAGTTAGGAAGATATATGAGAGATTGGAGGTGAAAACTGAAGTGGGTGGGGTTCTCTCTGATAATTTCTGCTTGAGCAGAAGAACGAGGAATGGGGTGTCCTCTTTTCCCTTTGTTATTTTCCTTATATTTAGAACCATTGGCAAAGAAAATAAGGGACTCAGAAATTCAAGGATATAATTGGTATGGTAGTCAAGAAAAATTGGCTCTATTTGCAGATGTTATTATTTTATACCTGACAAAACTAGAAAGAAACATTACAGTATTGTGGAAAGTTTTGAGACAATTTCAGATTTTTTTTCATGATACAAAATTAATGAAGCTAAAACAAAGGCAATAGCAGTAAATTATGTACCCACATATGAACTGGTAGGAGTATGGATTAAAATGATTCTGGTGTGGCAGCTAACGATATGTGGGAACAGGCTAAACAAAAGATAACAGAAAAACTAAGAAAATGGAAGCTTTGTTATATAAATTTGTATAGTAAGATAGAAGAACTTAAAATATTTTTAGTCCCAAAAGTCTTATACACAGGTCAGGCATATTTTTATGAACCAGAGAAGTTATGGATAGCAATTAATAAAGAGCTAAAGGACTTTATCTGGGAGGGGAAGATGGCAAGAGTCAAGTGGGATAAGCTGATTCTTCCAGTAGAACAGGGCATATTGGGATTACTTGATTTGAAGGGGTATTTCAGATCTACACAGTTGAGCCTCTTATACATACACAAGCAGAAAACTATAATTCAAAGTGGAAATGGATGATGATGAAATAGGTGGGAAGCTCAAGAAACAAGGAGAGAGTGAGATTTTATGTGCAGGCCTTTAAGGAAAATAACAATAATCATACAGAATATTACATCTATAAACTAGCAGAAAGTATCCCAAGAACTAAGCCAACACAGGAATCGAGAAATGAGATTTTGTCGAAAGGTATGACTGGAATTAGGGATATAGACAGTGTGATGTCCCTGCAATGGACCAATAATCAAGGTGCCTCAATCCTCACCACTGGCAACAGTGGGGGATGTACACACTGGGAGGATGACAAGTGCACACACACACACACACACACACACACACACACACACACACACACACACACACACACACACACACACACACAGTAAAGTACAATTTCCCTTAAGAGCACACAGAGATCAAAGTCAGTCTGGGACTGGTTTCTATCTCTTTCTCCATATCCCCAATAAGACTCCCCACTGGCACAGCTATAAGGTTGTGATCTTAGCCAAGTGGCCAAACTAAGACATCCAGCACCCTCTCTATCCAGCCAGTGCTTCATGTTCCTGCCCAAGTAGCTGACACACACACACTTTGAGATTTGATTGATATACAAGCACACACACACACACACACACACACACACACACACACACACACACACACACACACACACACACACCTGGGGAAGGCTGGGACAGGTTTACTAGCTATGCCCCCTTTTGCCCAGATTATAAGGTAGTTCCAGCTGCCACCAGCCATCTCTTACTTAGCTACTATAAGGCCCTTACAAAGAGTGTCCAATCTTACTGTGCAATGTTACTATTAATCCAAATGGTAGTCTGATCAAGCAAGGCTATTGGAGTGGATTGTACATTGTCACCAAATAGATATGCAAGTACTCTAAGCTTTAATATGTCTCACAAATATCAGCCACAAAAATAGGTTTAAATATATTTAATAATAAATACTAAAAGAACAAGACAATACTCAAAAAAAATACAGTTCTTTCAGAGTTCAAAATCACAGGAAATATATATAAACAACATTGCAGGACAGTCTCAGATAAATACAGAAAACATTTAAACTAATCTTTACTATATTCCTATCTGTATCTAAAAGAGGTACTATGCCCTAAAACTTACAGACAGGCAAATGCAGATGATGATGAGTGGATGTTCTTGCTAGGTCCAAGACAAAATGCACAGTCTCTTTCTGAGAGAGTTCTTAAATTAATGTCAAACATTACTGCTGAGCCAGCTTGGATGACATCACTCTGTTACCTGACTTCAGTTCCCAGGCTAAACAGAAACTTAACAGAATTTCACATCTCTGTGTGAGAAATACATATCTCTCAGATCTTTGCATCTGCTAGGAAGTCATAAAGCACATCCACATCTCAAACCTAGTAATTATTTTTCTTTTAAGACAATAGAAAAACTTCTAGCTCTAGACATTGTGTCTGCTGTTGAAATGAAACTGAGAGATAACATCTTTTGTTTATGGTCCAGCTATACAGCAACGTAACCTCAACTATTCTTAAATTTTGCAAGTTAATCTTCTATGTTCCAGCAGTGTATGTTGTGGTTACATTCTTGAAGCTCAGTACATAACATACAGTTCTGTATAAATCATATTAATAGTCATAAATGACACAGAATTGTTTTACAAAATTCTAGATAGCTGGGCTGGCAGCATGCCAGACAGTATGCAAGGGGGTCTGGTATTTATTGGAGGAAAATAACAAAGGAACCAAGGTATTGGGAGCAAATAACTAGAGAGGGAAATATGATAGAATGGGAAGACACCAAGAATTTATTTGGACTGCAGGTTAGAGATTGCCTTCCCTATCAATAATTGATAACAGTGTATAGGCAAAGAGAAAGAAATAGGAGGGTCCTAAATGAAAGATACTGGTAGAGTTTTTAGTGGAATCTAGAACAGAAGCTGGCATTAAAAATGAATAATTAGTAGGGCAAACAAAATATTGCATGATAACTATAAGAATCAATCAGAGGAGGTTAGAAAATATTCGGTAGAGAGATTGGATAAGCAATTCCCAAAGAAACAGTTGGAGGATATATACGTGTCTCCCAAATATGTACCAAAATCTAGAAGATTTAGGATTTTTGCTTGAAAATGTTTACATAGATATTTTTATTCCCAAAGTAGACTTCAGAGAACTTTTCTTGAGGTAGTCATCAAATGTTGGAGGTGTGACAGGGAAGAAAGTAATTGAGAACATATTTTCTGGGAATGCAGTGAGTTGGTGGACTTTAAGGATTCCCTGCAGGATGCACTGTCAGAGATGCTGGGTGGGCAGATTGGTGTGATGAGGGAGATGATTTTTATCTGAGCTGTGATGCAAAATCAGAATTGCTTAGACATGGTGAGGCCTTGCTGTGTCTAGTTATGGTGGTGGACAAAAAAGCAATTAGAAAATGGAAATCCAAAACTGAACCAGCTATACTAGATGTAGTGAATATAGTAACAGAGATAAAACAACTGGAACTGAGATATTTAGAAAAGGGCAGAACCAAACTACATAGGAAAAATGGAAATTGTGGAAACAATACATACAAGAAAGGAATGAGGTTTAAACGAAGGCAATATTTAAATGAGCTATTTGATGTTTGACTGAAAATGATTGGGTAGATTATAAGTTGGAGTGTGAGAGTGGGGTTTGTGATGTAAAATGCTTGCAAGTAGGATTTGTTAGAGCAGTTTGACTTCTTTTATAGAAATTTATGATTGTCTGTGTTATAAGTGATGGTTTAATAAAAAAATGTTTCTTGTATAACAAAAAAAAAGGCAGGAATTGAATAATTTACATAATGTTGCTTAGATTATCTGATATATAGCAATATATGTGAACCATAATATTTGCAATCGTGAACTTAATACAATTTTGATTACTTTTATATAAATGTAAATGTGCATATTTCATGAGTAATAATTCAATAAAGGTGTTTAAAAAAAGAACCTCTAGCAAACTTTATAAGATCAAATTTAGATGTAATAGAATTTAAAATAAATTATAGTTATTCTAAAATTCAGCTTTTAATCAAATCACTAAAAATATCTGAATCAGTATCAGACTTGTTTTAATAATAAGAAAACTAATTGTTTGTTGATTAATAACAGATCAAACAAATGTAAAAAATGTTTACTGAATTTAATTGGGAGAAAAAAAGTAAATATTTGGGGATTATACTGTCACATAATGTTGAAATAAATTACAAAAGCATTTTGGATTTTATTAAATTGTTAATGAATAAATGGAATAAAATGTGTTTTCCTGATGAAGATAGATTAGTGTTAATCAAGATAATTATAACACCAAAATATATATAATTCAGTCAACTTCTCTTTTTCCATCAGAAGAATTTATTAAACAGTTTAATAGTCTACTTTTAAAGTGTTTCTGGTTTCCTAATAAACCAAGATTGGCTTTAAGATATTGTACAAGTGATGGGATAAATGGAGTAAAATTACCAGATATAGAATTATTTGCATTGTCTTCTGTCATAAAAAATATAACATTGTGGTTAAATCCTAATTATTTAGCCAAATGGAAAAAACTTCATGAAAGTATCTGGTTAAATGGTAAAAATAACACAATGAGGCAACATGCTTAGATTTCAGGAAAAAGTTTTAAATGATTATTAAAGGAATACTTTACTAGGAATATTAATAAACCACTTGATTCATGCTATATCAATGCTATTTTAGTTACATTTATAATGTTTTTTTTAATCCTGATTTGAAAAACTGGATTTTCATAATATTCCCTGTAGCCTTTATAGCAGATTGCATTAACACTTTAAATTTCTCTAAAATGATAGAGTTAAAACAAATCAATTTTTTTTTTGGTATCATGTTATAAGCAGAGGGAAATTACATACTATAGATTTCATTATGAATAAATATATACAGATATAGATATGGGGAAACTGGTTAAATTTACATATAAATAAACAATTTATTAATTCTAAAATTGATTAAATATCCGATTCAGTAAGAAGCATTTATAGATTTCTAAATAATCTTGACATTGGTAATGACCTAGGGAAATAATATTTATTTAAAATATATGAATTGATAGAATCATAAAATGACATACAAAAGATAGCTATTGGAGCTGCATTTTATTAATTAACTCTAATGTGCTGCTTTTTATTAATTAACAACTCTAATGTACTAGAAGACAGTAAGAGGGTAATATTATCTTTAAAGAAAGTAAGTACTTGTTCTTTATACTTGAAATTATTTTCATGGAAATTCATACATAGAACTTTCATTATTCCCCATAAAACAGAGCTTATGTATAAAAAAGAGATTGGATGCTGGAGATGTAAAAAAAAATCAAGGCAGATTGGCAACACATAGTCTTGGATTGTGATTTAATAAACAATTTTTGGGGAATATATCAATAATTTTTTACAGGCTTTGTGGACAGATAAATTTAAATTATCTAAAACATTAGCTTTGTTCAGTACTCCAATTCCTGGAAACGTACATAGGTTGCAGTACCCTCTTCTCTGCATTATTTTGACTATTGCTAGAAAAATTATTACAAGGCATTGGAAGAAAGCTACTACTCCCTCATTTAATGAATGTATTAATATTGGTAACACTATATGCCAAAATGAGTTAGTTACTATTAAAATAAGAACTGATAAAAATACTTCCTGCTATAATAATTAAAGTTGAGTGATTTATTAGAAAAATATGGATTTAACAGTTATATAGTAATAAATGTCTATTTGCTGAAATTAACTGTTTTTTTCATTGAAATATAACTGATTATATTTGGAGTAAAGGATGTAGACACTGTTGTAAATAGTTGTTTATTATGTATGATAAAATTTTGTTTTGCAGTATGTTTGGGAAAATTTTAATAAAAAAATAGATAAAATAAATCACATTAATTCTCTGTAAATATGAACTCTTTTTTTATGTCTGAGAACTACTTCAACTTTCACAGACTCATAATAATCACCATTTTCTCATTGTGTATACCTTTGATGTGCAGCTGATCAAAAGAAAGTGAAAACAATTCTGTCAGCAGTTACTATATTCCACTGTGTTCCACACATGCATCCCTGCACACATTCTTTAGCACTGGAAAACATATCCATGGTTAATTGATTAACTGAAAGTAGTGGCAAGTTACTTTCATAAGTTTGCTTAACCTTCCATGAGTAACCACTTTCTGACTGGATATTTGATATTTGATTATCATTAAATGAAAGTCTAGGCATTGTGATGTATTTCATCTAGTGTCGTGTAAACACTTCTGCAAAAAAGCAAGATTAGCAACTGGTTAATCGATCAAGTCATTATCGTGGTCATTTTAAATAGCCACCTGACTAGGGTACAGACAATTAAAAGTAGCATGTGAAATATTATTTATTGCCTCTTAGTCTTATCAGGACATTACAATAAAATCTGAAACCTCCTTCCTACTCAAAGCAAATCTATTGTGTTCTTATTGTAAACTGCCTCTGACTTATCTGCTCAGCTATGCTTTACCAGCAAGCAACGGCACCTTATGATTGTTAACTATAACCCAGATCATTAATGTTGCTCACAGAAAGAATGCATTGCTTTTTATTTTTTTCCCACTAAATGCAGACATTGGTGAGTGTGTGTGTGTGTCTCTTTGTATATGCATGAATATGTGTCATCACCCTCTCCATGGTCTTATCATTCAATAATCTTACAACCCTGCTGTAGATAACAGTTTTTAAGTAATAATAATTCATCACTGTTTTGGACAGTACATATTGCTAGTACTGTCCACAGATTTGAGTTGTCTGATCTCCAGCTAGTTTTAGCTCTGTGGGCAGTTTACACAGCAATTTTGACCACAGATTTGATTAGTGTGGGGTCTTGATCATATTTCTAATATAAAAAAACACCTGAAAATAAAAATGTTTCAGCTTTTGAAGTAGAGACTGAAACTATTGCATCTAAGCAACTGTTAGAATTTACACCACATGGTAAATGTGTTCATAGTCTGACTATCAAAGTAAGCCTTGTTGAGACTGACCTACCTTGAATCTGTTTACTACCACCTGGTGTATCACTGCAGCATATATAGCTAATGATATTAATGTTTTTGCAAAGGGTGGTGTACCCTGTTTAACCCCCAATATGGGAGCTCTCCAACATCCTTCTTGCTAAATATACAGCCTCCAAAGTTATGCTACTTCCAATGAAAGAGAATAACCTTATATGCCTTTTCTTAGAGATGGTGTGACTTTAGTAATAGTATGTTTAGGACACATGATGTGGCGACAGAATCCCACAGTAGGAGGATGGTAAAGTGGGTACAATCCCCCTGCTAAAACATTTTTTATTTGTCTTTCCAGTTAACTGTTATGAAGCTGTATTAAGGATTGCAAAATAGTCAGGGCATTATATTCTGTCTCTGTACATTTGGCTTTGATAAGCCATGGACTGGCTAGTCATGATGACCTGTAATTATGTGACAGTGGTAGAAAGGAGATGGCATGTTAATGTGTAGCATACTGTTTCACTTATGGGTAGATGATTCAGTTGGGGTATTTTATTTGTTTAAGGACAGTATATTAGTTCTAATTAATTAAAATGAACTAATCTGTGCAAGTATTTTTTATTTTAAAATGTGTTCTTTTTATTATTGTTAAGACCTATCCTGGTATAAGCCTGCAACACCTTTGCATTCTGATTCACAAAGTCCCTAAGTGGTTCCATCCTATTATTTAAAATATTCTGTTTGTCAGGCATTCATTAATCAAGGTCCATATGTGTGAAAGCTGCATCCTGGCTGGCTGTAGGACACCCTATAGTTGGTTTTAAGAGAGATCTAAAAACCCATCCATTTGAATTAGTCTTTGGCTGATGTCCTTTGCCTGTTTGTCTTCATCTCACTTGATGTTGTTCTGCTTTGGGACTTAGTATACCTTGTTGCCTTGTTATCTTTACACTTTATATTTTACTAGTATCTGTTTTCCCTGTTGTTTTTGATGTTTTATCTGTCTCCTTCAGTTTACTATGGTGTACTAGATATTTTTATTTATTTAGCTGTTTGTATTTTCCTTATGTTTATATCTAACTGTAGAGTGCTTGGTAACTGGCACTTAAATAAGTCTGAAGTTAAAACAAAGGTTAAGTCCTAGTTACAATGGCACAGCTCTATGGCATCAAGATAATGCAACACCCAGTCTTAGGAGTTAAAATGGCTGTGATTGTCATTAAAGGAGAAATAAATTATTAGATAGATACAGCTGTTCATAATTCACACGTTTTACTTTTTCTTAGCAGCTAAAATTCACTTAAGGAGGTGCGTTGTTAAAAGCACCTAAAGTTAAATTTGAAGTGCATATTCTAATACATATAAACTCATATTAGATTGCTTAAAATAACAGAAACTTTGTTCCATATTCATTAACATCTACACTGTGTACAGAATCTGTATTCAAGAACAGCCTTACCACATTTTTTGTGCTTTCTAGTCACTCAGAAAGATTACACTGTGTATATGTAGTCTGCATTTTTTGTAAACCTTTAGGAATCCACTTAATATTTAAGGTTGTGAGAAATTTAGTAGGCAAACTAAAAATAGGAGGAAGAAGGTTTGAGTTATGCTTGTGTTGTCTGTTCAATCAGAATGGTATGCACTTAGTGTAGGCATTAATGAATCCCAAGGATAGTGTTCTACATTTTACTTTAGCAAAATGAGTATAACAATAGTTTCTAAAAAGCATTGTGCCCTTGCAGTTATTAAGATTAATTTTCTATTGGTCCTGCCTCATTTTAAAAAACTGCAGCAGTAATGGTTCTTGAAAAACAGATGCAAAACATTCAACTTTTTATATGCTGACCATCTTTGCTCGGGTGTTTTGAATACATTTATTTATTTATTTTGTGCTGTGCCTGCTGCTGGCCTAGGACTTTTACTTGCATTTCACATTTCCCACATGTCTGTTCAAGTTTTGGGTCACCCTATGCGCTTAGTAGGGGAGCTACAAAAGGTATGTCTATTATACTGCTGTAATGGATTTTATTTTTGATTATCATCCCTAGACTTTGTGAGGTTTACCATACAGTAGTTAGGTAAATACTAGGACACCAGTCTGTAGCCTATTACAAGCCTAGCCAATAACCAGACATCAAAATCAAACACTGTACCTTGCATCTGTGAGGAAAAGACCTTAAAAATTATGTCAACTCTGCACATATAGAAATAACTACATTGCTAAGTAAGGCTTGCCTTTAGAAAACAAGAGTGTGCGCATTCAGAGCTGAGACCCTTTATTTCAACCATTTACGTTTCTTAGGCTCCACTTCCTGAAAGAAGTATCAGGAGCTTTTCTTTTTTTCCCTAGGCCTGGAAGACATCAATCTTAATGCATATCTGGGTGATGTTCTGCGACGTAATTTGTACTCATTTGCTGTACCCATCCGGCGGCAGACAGCTTTCTCTTCTCTCTCAAGCTGTTTCTGAAGTTTCATGGCAAACTTCCTGTCTATAAACTCCTGCATGTACTTTTGGTATAGTTTGTCCTCATTTTTGTAACTCAAACTAGTGTTAGGAATACAGTTCTTATGGTATATTTCTTCCACATTTGTGTAATTAAAAGTTCTGTAAGGAATGCAGTACTTCTGATACATTTCCTCCACATCTGTGTAATTAAAACTTGTGTTAGGAGTACAGTACTTCTGACACATTTCCTCCATATCCATGTAGCTAAAACTTGGACTAGGAAAATTAACAGATTCTTCCTGCCTGTACTTCTGATGTAGTTCCTCCAGTTCCATGTAATTAAAAGTAGTGCTACAAGAATGAATTGAGTTTTCCTCATCTTGCTTTAACATTTTTATCTTCTTGTTGCTAAAATAGAGACCTTCATTTTCATTTACAGAAAGTATCTCTGTATACTTTCTTTTCATGCCCTGCCTTGGCAGTAGTGTAGCATAATGCATCTCCGTTTCTTCTACAGCACCTGACGTACTTGGTATTACTGTGGTGCTTGCAGGTTCTTCACTGCACATGAACACGTCGGGCATCCTTAGCCTGGAATTTGATTCAAAGTCTTGGACTGCACTACTAGGAAAAGCAGAGAGATTTTGGGGTAGTGATGCTGGGTTTCTGAATTCATTATAATGTACCCGGTCTATAATCTCCATCACTCTGAAAATCATCTCATCAGTAAAATTCTAGAACGAGAAAGGCAGACAAGGATTCATTATTTCACAGTTTAAAATGAAACATATGGAATGATTTTCAAACCATGAAACACATGATTAAGTTTGTTTGAGTATTACACTGACCACAACAGACCATTTACAGGCACATTGTGAATGCTGTAATAAATTCATTACAATAATTTGTTGCTGACCACAATCATGATTAACAGGAAACATATATATAAATCTAGCCAAAAGCACAATGGCATCAGTACAGTATATCTTCTGCAGGTTATTCTTTTTGATTTTCATTAAAACATAGACTTGTACATAGTCAGTGCCCTGAAACATCTTACGTAATTTTATATACTCTTTGGCTGTGCTATATTTCCTCAAGAAGCAGTGTCTTGGAAAACACTTCCTCATGTTAGAGTGAAAGCAGTGTTTCCTTTGGACTGCTATGCACTGTTTGGGTATTTTGTCCATTCCCAAATGGCCTGTGACCATGACCATAGAGTTAGCATATATAAGCTTAGTGTGTGTGTGTGTGTGTGTGTGTGTGTGTGTGTGTGTGTGTGTGTATTTTCAATCTTCTGACTGATTTTTTAAACCATTAACTTTAAGAAGTTTTTGGGTGAGCATGTACTTGATCATACATGGAGAAACATTTTTTTTCTTTACCTTACTACAAAAGTAGATTGAAGGTACCTGCATGCTAACTATACTTTGTACTTTATTTTTCCCTGACAGATATCTCCAAACCAAATTCTTACATCTAAGTTAGCAAAATTTAAGTTATATAAATGAGAAACTACACCATAGAAGCACATGTAGGATCATCCCATACATCTTTGCTGCCTTAAGAACTGCAGTGATGCACAGATAGAAAATATAAAAAATATATATTGATTATCCAACTCTCTCTACCAAACAAGGAGAAGGGTACTTCAACCTGTTATCCTGCCCAGGCCTACATCTCCTGGGACTGGGGAGTGGGGTTTGCCTCTGACTAAAAAATGTCTTCTATAGCCTTTTCTGTTTCCACCTATCACTTTATTATTATTATTATTATTACTATTTGTGTTTTGTTTTTGCTCCTGCTGCCTGCAGACCCTCTCTTGGTCTATCAGCAGATTAATTCTCTTCAGCTGAGAATTGACAGAGAGAGGTTGTTATCCAGCCAGCCATTGAGGGTGGTTTGCATTTTTTTCCCATTTTTCTTCCTCATCTAACTGTGTATCCCACCCCCTTATATTTTTTTAGAGAGACTTCTGGTGTGAAGGCCATTCATGATAAAATTCCTGTTGCTACAAAGAAATATGGTGGTGATGGTGCCTGATGTGCCAACCTGGGCTTTGGGTTTCATGTCATAAATAAAAGTGCTAGGTGATTTCTATTCATCAGCAGTGGAAACTCAGAGGACATGGATGATGTTTTGACTTCAGAAACTCTATATAATCTTCTACCTTGAAACCAAAGATCTACATACTATTGTTTTGCGGCTATCCAAGGGTTGGACATTTAATATATGAAGATATTTCTATCATTGTTTAATTGGTGACAGACTTATTTGAGCATCCAATCCCAGTAGCCAGTGGGTGAGATGACTACTAAACAGGCACCTGAGAGGTGTCTATAAACTTGATAACTACATCATAGAAGAATAAGGAGTAATAGGAAGAATACAGGAAAACCCGAGTGAAGCAATGCTTTGATTTGCCAAGGACTGTTTGAGTATTCTTTTTAATGTAGAAAATAATAATTCCTGATAAAGGAAGAGAGAAGGACAGTGACAGAGAGATTTGTGTTGTATGAACTGCCACTCTTTTAGGTTTCTCAAAATTGAAATGCTCATAGAAAGTATGCAGGCTATGCTACAGAACAGCATGGTGATGAACCAGTCTGTGACAACCTTTCAAAAGAAGAGTGAGGTAACTGAAAGACAATGAACTAGTCTACATAAACAAGAAATTGACTGATAAACTGGTTGTTCCAAAGGAAAGACTGCTAGCTAATGAAGCATTGTTTACGACAAAGCAAACTGAGTCTGTAACTAGAAAAGTGCAGATACTTGCAAACACCCAGAAATTTATTTTTTATAACTTTTATTAACTTCACATATTACACAGTGATATGGGTATACGTACAGTTAGAAATAAGAAAACAAACCATTACAAAGATTTTCTTTTTCATGTATTATACATATAAAGTTGCTTTCTTAATTATTATTATTATTCAATATAACATTACATACATAGCTCAAATAGTGCCCTTCCTGAAATTTCACTCCTGAGCATTATTATGCATGCATTATTCCCTCAGATTCCATGTATTTCTATGTAGTTTGTTCTTTCTCTTTTCTAAAGATCTGAATTGAAATTCTTTTTTTAAACAAAAAATATCTTTATTAAATTATCACACATGATATAGGCAATCTTACATTTGTATAAATGAAAATAAACCACATCGATACAACTTTAGTTGCAAACATTATACATGACAGACTCCGTTGAGAACTGTAATTGCAAACATTATACATCACTTATAATCTGGCCAGTCATTGTCAATTAAGTATTACATAGCGTATTCCTTCTTTTAAACCTCATTCCTCCTCTGCGTGTATTACATGCATTGTTCCCACAATTCCTATTTTTTCCTAATAGTTTGCTCCTTCCCTTTTCTAAAGATCCCAATTCCAGTTATTTTATCTCTGTTAGAATATTCACTATCTCTAGTAAAGTTAGTTTAGACTTTGATTTCCATTTTATAGTAATTGTTCTTTTGGCAGTCACCATAATTAGATTCAGTAAGGCCTTACTATGTCCACTGTACAGACAGTTCCTATTCTGTATTGTAGCTCAAATAAATTATTTCCTTAGTTACACCAAACTGCTCAACAAGCATCTCTAACAGAGCAGTCTGCAGGGAGTCTTTAAAGTCTGCTAACTCATTATGCTCCCAGAAAATATTTTCTAAGTTGCCTCTTTCTTCCCCATTGTGTCTTCAACATTTGCTGTCTACCTGAGGAAAATTATTTGAAGGTATAAAAATACCTATGTAAACACTTCCAAGCAAAGATCCTAAATCTTCTAGATTTTGTTGAATATTTGGGAGATACACATATATCCCCCCATTTTCTCTTTCTGAATTGCTTATTGTATCTTCTGGTATTTAAGCCCTAACTTTGAGAGGGTTTCTGTCTATACACAGTGAGCAGAGTGGAGGAGAGGTGTTGACTACAACTCTTAGCTGAGATATATAAGTATCCTGTTTTTTTCGATTATTTATACAGATTATTGTTTCTAGCAATTTATAAATAGCTCTTTGTATTGCCTGCTGCATAGTTTTTGAATGTATTTTAATGCTATTAACTAATCTGCACGTGTAACTGATTTGTTTGCAGTTAAAAGCATTCTGTAGTGTCTCATTGCTCCTTTATCTGTTTAAAAACTTTCATTTTGTGGCTTTCTGTAGTGCTTACTGTCTATAGGCTAATAGCTTTAGTATTGGCCCCACCCTCCCTTCCTGTTGGTGTATTGCTGTTATACTTGGTGGCTTTGCAGTTGCCCGCCCCTACTGTAAATCTGATCTAGGACAGTCCTCCCAGTCTAGTGTCATTAGCTCATTCTACCTAATACAGAGAGAACATTTGATAAGGCCTTCTGTTTCTCCTTTTCCCTTTCCCAAAAAAAAAAAAAAAGGTTGCACTGCATCTGAAGTGTTTGTGTGTTTTAGCTGCTTTTCTGTATATATAGACTGCTTCATATATGTAGACTAGCTACTTATTCTGCTGTGTTACTGTCTCTTAAATTGTTTTTCAGTTGTGCACTTGCCTTGCTTCATTTAAAAAGTTTTAAATTGCTAATTTTGTACAGTTTTAATTGCATTTACTGTTTAGGACTACACACTCAAGTGTGTTAGCCTTTTCTGCGTTTAGTTACTGGATTATTGCATTGTTTAGCCTGTTTCAATAAAAAAAATACTATCTTGTTTGCTCATTTCCCACCTTTCCTAGCCAGTCCATATCCCAGGCTTTGCTTGTCTCAGGACTTTATTTTCTATGTTCAGAGCTATCCAGACCTTGCTGAGGTAGAGAGAAGTCCTACTGCTTACCAGTGGGACTGGTGAGCATTGTACTGCCTATCTAACGCTAGAGGAGTGGTTTCCAGCTCTGAAATTGTAATTTTATTAGCCTTTTTGGGCTGATTTCTATCCCTTTCAATTTTCTGGCTTAAAAATGTATGTGTTTGCACATTTTTCACATTGTGCAGCACTGTGAAGCTACAGTTAAACTATTCCAGGTGCCAGAAAGTCTGCTCTTCAAATTTTCCCTTAGAACTAGCTGGTTTCTCAGTAGTAGCACTAAAATCCGAACCCCTATGACTAGCACTTGCTCTAGAACCTGCTGGAAATCACTAGGAAGCCTGAAACTGATACAAGCACTCAGCTCTCCTTGTCAATAAGGTGAAATTAATCATAGGCACTAAACAGCCTATAATTGCAAAGTACCTTGCAAAGGTAAGGGAAAACAGCTCTTAAACTTTACAAAAAAGCACCTAAACAGGCATGTCCAAGGGTCAGCTTCCGGTGATTTCTCCTGTCCACCTGGTGAATCTGGCATACTGGGGCAATGTGGCAACTGCCTCATGTATACAGACAATCCTCTCCTCCTACCACCCAACACTACAACCTGCGAGAGATGCACTTACATAGCCAAACTGGAAGCAAAGCTCTCTCCGGCCAAGATTGTGCTAGACAGTCAAGAGGAGAAGGTTAACACCTGCATTACACCTCAAGCAACTCATAGCCCTTCAAAACCCACACCATCAACACCCACACATAACAACACTAAACCCACATATGCGAAGGCCCTTAACATTAACCTGCCCAAGCAACAAGGACCTCTGAAGCCGAAATGCAAACAAACACCAGTCACAACCAAAATGACACATAGCTCTCAACACCAGTGTGCCACCCAACAACAGCCCGTAAGGCAAGACAATGTACTCAACACTTTAGTCATAGGTGACTCTATAGTCAGGCACACTGATGTCTGCCTCACCAGGCTGAACAAGGAGAAAATTACATTCAGCTGCCTGTCGGGTGCCAGGATCTGCCACATAACGCATGCACTCAAGTCACTCCACAACAAGTACAAATACGACTCTGTCATTGTCCATGCTGGAGTGAATGACTTGAGACACCTCCCTGGACTACATGAAAAGAGACATGGAAGAGCTCTTGGATCATGTGACCCAGGCAGGTATGACCCTAGCCCTGAGTAGCATCCTGCCTTCGCCCAGAATGATACCACAGTATAAGGACAAAATGATTGGCTTCAACAATTGGCTAAGCTTCTGGTGTCATTCAAAGGGGATCCAGTATTTGTCTGCCTGGGAAGACATGATCGACAAACCACAATGCTTTGCCAGAGATGGTCTGCACCTGTCACCCCTGGGATTCAGGTTACTGGCTAAAACTCTTGCCACCCCTATAGTGCCCTTTTTAGGCAAGGTTCAAAGGATAAAACCACCACCATAACAGATACAAGCATGCAAAATCTGAAGGTAATGCTACTCAATGCTAGAAATCTAAACCTCAAAATGCACTCTCTCGAGGCACTCCTAAAAATGGAGAACATCGATATCTGTGCAGTAACTGAGACCTGGTTCAAGGCTCCAGAGAGCACCCCTGCAATACCAGGCTACAATTCTTACCACACTTTTCGGACACAAAACCAAGACCAAAACACTAAAGGTGGAGGAGTGTCCATATTCACCAAGGATATTCACACCTCCAGGCTAGTTGCCCAACACAATGATTCTGAAATTCTCCAGGTGCAGCTAACACTAGGTAAGACTGCAATCCAAACTGTAGCTTGCTACAGATCCCCCACCATGCCCCAAGATTCACACTACACCTTTCTAAACATACTAGAAAATATTAAGATACAACCAAACACACTAATACTGGATGATTTCAACTACCCTGCCATTAACTGGGAAAACTACTCGGGTACCAACTCCTTTTCCCAACGGTTTTTGGAAACCATAAATTCCAGCGCCCTGGATCAACTAATCCATTGTCCCACCAGGGGCTCCAATATCCTAGACCTGGTCATTACCAACATGGGAGATAGATGCTTCACACCAGTGGTCACCCCCTCATTGGTCAGGTCTGACCATAAGCAAATCACCCTTGACGTCCACATCCCAGCCCCACCCCACCCCCAGTAAGGAAACCTCCTTAAAAAACTTCTCCAAAGCCAACTTCATGTTACTGAAGTCAGAAGTGAAAAACTTCACAACACCCAAGCAGACTGGATCTGGAAGTTCGACTGCAGAATCCTACACTAAGGCACTGCATGAGCACATCCACTCGTGCATGAATCATGCCATCCCAAATAGAACCAAGATGCTCTTCTCCAAAAAAAGGAAGCCAATCTGGTGGTCCCCTGCTATAAACAAACTATACAACAGAAGGAAGAAACTGTTGCAGAAAAGAGGAAAATCCCAGGATGCAAAAAACTCCCTCACTGGCTTCAGTAAGAAGCTGAGATCCCTCATAAAATCCTCAAAAGCTAGTTACAAAAATAAAATTGCCAAAGATTCCAAAGACAACCACAAAGCATTCTATAGTTATGTCAAGAATCTAAATGGCAATGCTCAGATCTGCTCTGAGCTACAACAGAATGGCATTAAATATACTGATCCCAAGGATATTGCCAATATCCTGGCAGATTGATTTAGTGCCAACTTCACCCCCCTCTCACCCCCTAAAGGGCCCATCTCAATACCAAAATACTGCCAAATTCTGATAACCATGGCCACACAGGTAGAAACCGCACTCTCCAAAGCTAAGAATACAGCATCCATGGGCCAGATGACATCCCAGGCTGTGTACTACATGAACTATAAGTATGCTTTATAAATGACTTTACTGAATTTCTGTGGGAATATTTGTGTTTAAACTGAACCTGTACCTAGAGAAAGTGTATAATCAGAGCTCCTACTTGCTGCATGTGTTTTTAATGTTTAAATTGCACACACACATTGAAGAAGTGCTTTTATGACTTGAATAACTTGGGCTAGCTATACATGAAGTGCTTTTACTGGCAATTTTCCAGTTGTACAATTGTGAACAATTGATTCAGTTTTTCTGGTATATCTTTAAAATCTGGCAAGTGTTTATTTACTGCATTGCTCTCTTGCTTAGGTTTCTTAGCTGTAAATCTTAGTTCATTCTGAAGTATGCTACTTTACCCCCCCCCCCACCAAACCTTTCTGAATGCATTATTATAAAATAACTGCCTGTTGTTGCCATCATGCTTACCCTAGAATCTCTGCTTTTCTCTTTTCCTAGTTGAACTCTACAGTTCCCTGCAAAACGGTGTCTACAGAACTGCAATCAGTTTCTCTCAGCATTTAAACAGAGTAGGTTGCGCACACAAAAAGCATTTGTTAAGCTTTCACTTACAGTACTGTGTAATTAAGCAGGTCACCATATTGGTCAGCCATAGGGCTCTTTTTTTCTACTTGAGTGGTTGCCTCCTTCCCCTGTAATTTAAGTAAATTGACTCTTACATAACCTTATAGCTTTAGGACACCTTAGGAAACCTTGTAAACTGCAATAGCCCCGCTACGTTTGCCCTTGCTACGCTCGGGCTCTCTTCGCTCCCCTCCCTGCCCCCAATTCCCTACCGCCCCCAGTACCTCTAAATTTATAGTACTATAGCCACTCCCCCACTTTCTAGATCTTATCTGCTTTCATCTGAGATAATTCCACCCGCCCCCATTCTTCTACCTACATTTTAATAGCACCTATTAGCTTTCATCTGGCATTCTCCCATCCCCCTTCCAGTACCTTTACCTCACCACTTTATCTTCTGGTGTTGCATCACCAGGTAAAACAGTTCCTTAACTCACTAGCTGAATCACAGATATTGATATACTCCTCTTTACTAATCTGTTGCTTGCACCATACCTCCTTACCTTGTATGAAAACCAGTTTCTCACAGGATTTCAGGTCCCAAAAGGCCATACTATCACCCCAGCTGTAAATCTTTCCACCTTCAACCATACTTACAGTACCAGATCCTATCCAACATCTTGTTCAGTCTATCAACATCTCAACCCCAGGCACATTAGCTCTAGATACAAACACTACCACAAACTAATAAACAAATTCCTGAAGTTCATCACCAAGTATAGACTCAACCTAATACTTGGTGGTGATATTCACCCCAACCCTGGCCCACTCACTTCAGATACACATACCTCCTCTACTTGCAATCTAAGCTACAAACCTACAATTAATAGGCCAGCTAACTCTCTCCTAGTCTGTTATCTCAATATTAGAAGCATTAATAACAAGGTACATGAATTGCATGCACTTTTGGATGTCCACTCCCCTGAGATTCTCTGTTTATCTGAAACCTGGTTAAAACCTAACACTAAAGACAATGAAGTGTTACCACCTGGGTACAACATACACAGGCTGGATCGTGCTTCGAGGAAGGGGGTGGGGTAGTTGTACTCTATAAATCTGAGTTGAATGTCACCATAGATGTAATACAACGACCTCAGATTAATAACTCAGAGATTCTTGCCACCAAATTGCAACTTAATAAAAATAAATGCATTAATATCATCTGTATGTACATTCCCCCAGGTAACAATATATCTACATTTGAATATATATTGATATCCTGCACTGGCTATCATGTCACTACCCCCAAGAAACCCTACTACTTGGAGACTTTAACATAGACTGGGGCACCTGTTTCTCAGAATCCCCAACCATCCATATTAACCTGCATGCATTTACACAAATTATATCCACCCCTACCAGGATAGGTAAACCCAACCAAAAAGAAAGTATACTTGACTGGGTACTCATAAATAGTCACCCCTAACTGTACACCTCTGGTACCCTCCTTGATGGCCTAAGCGATCACCTTCTCACATATGTAATTAAGCACAAAACCATTAATTCCCAATAACCTTACTCAGAAAGGTTAGAAACAATAAAAACTTTGACCCTGCCAAATTCCAACAAGAACTAAACTCATGTAATTGGTCTATTCTAAAACACCTCCCCTTAGAGGAAGCAGTAGCATACTTTATCAACAAATTCCTTGAGATCCTTGATTAGCATGCACCTGTTCATTCAAAGAGAACCAAGGCAAAAACTGCACCATGGCTTTCTATAGAGTCTAAACTCGAAATTACCCTTAGAAACAAAGCATGGGCTTTATGGCATTCTTCTAAAGACCCTCAAGATCACATTAAATACATGCAATCCAGGAACAAAACCAAAAAATCTATTTTACAAGACAAAAAACAATACTACTGTAATTTACAGACAGTAAATCAAAATAACCCTCAGAAGTTTTGGGCAGGTTTAAATAATCTACTACATCCCGGACAAACTTCAACCCCAATCCCTGCTGCTACTATTGATAAACCCCTGAAGATGTTTCTGATAGTTTTAACCAATTCTTTACTGAGACAATTCAAGCCCTAGCTAGCCAACTACCTCCTAGCTCCCCTGGTCCTGAAAGTAGCACCCGTAGAACCCTACTCGCGTTCAGCTTCCAACCAGTCACCACTTCACTTATCCGTACCTTGATCAAAAAATTAAAACCCACTACACTTTCTGCTGATCAACTCCCTGCTGAGTACCTACAAAATTCAGCTGATGCTATTGCTTACCCCGTCTGAATACTAATCAATCGAACCATAGTAGAAGCTAAAATTCCCACCATCTGGAAAATATCCTATGTAATCTCACTTCACAAAGGAGGCAGCTCTACTGAATTCTCCAATTATAGGCCAATAGCTATACTCTCTCCACTTGCAAAGATTATGGAAAAATGTATTCATAGACAACTCATGCACCACCTAATCCAGAATCACCTCATGGCAGACACTCAGCATGGCTTCCGTCCTCATCACAGCACTACTTCAGCCCTCCTCGCCTTTACCAACACCATAAACCATAATCGCAACAATAATTATATATCCTCAGCCCTCTTCTTGGATCTTTCCAAGGCATTCGATATGGTTGATCACCAACTTTTAATCCACACCCTGCAAACATTCTGTCTAGATACTGGAGCCCTTCAGTGGTTTCAATCCTACCTGAATGGTTGACAGCAGGCTGTCCTCTGGCAGAACAAACTCTCTAACCTTCTACCTAACACCCTTGGAGTACCACAAGGCTCTATACTAGGGCACTTGCTGTTCTCCATCTTCATTAACGACCTTTATACCGTCATCCCAAAAGTCAGTTGTATCCAATATGCTGATGACTCTACTCTGATTTGCTCAGCCACATCTCCAGTAGAGTTATGGTCAGCTACCCAGACCACCTTTAATACAATAGAAAACTGGCTTTCTGAACATCTCTGATCCTAAATCCCAAAAAAACTAAAATGCTGTTATTTTCACCAACAAGTAAGTCTACCGCTTTCACCTTTACCATAAAATCAAATGATAGCACAATAATCTCCCCTGACCCCTCTACAAAACTATTAGGTGTCATTATAGACAATAATCTAAAATTTGACCTACATGTTAACCAAACTATCAAAACCATCAATAAAAAAACTAGGGTCACTTTACAGAATAAAAGCCTTCCTAACCCCTCCAGCTAAAATTGCCATAGCTCGCTCTCACCTTCTTTCAACCCTTCTGTATGCATCCCCTCTACTCTTGAATTTAAACAAGACTGTCCTTAACAAACTCTCAATTTGCTACAACCACATTGCCAGGTTTGCCACTGGGCTGCCTTTTAGGACACATCATTGCATTAGTCTAAATCAGCTTGGGTGGCTTGAACTACCCAGCCTAATCCAGTATAACCAACTGATTATGGCCTATAAAATCCTCTATAATCCGGACAATACTCCTGCACTTAAAAATATTATCACCCCCTATAACAATCCTAGACCGCTTCGATCCTCTAACAAACTACTAATTCAGACTAGCAAAATTAATAACACAGCCAGTGATTCTCCCTTTGCAAACTCTGTAAGTAGATCCTGGAACTCTCTTCCAGCTGATATTACCTTACTTTCCACCTTAGGTCAATTTAAAACTAGACTCAAACAACATTTGTCACTTAACATGCTATGTCAATGTATCAAGCCTGGCTAACTCTCTCTAGAATGTGTAAAAATCTGTTAACCAGTTTACTGTGTAATTTAATTTAATCCTGACTTGTGCTCAGGATTAACTGTAACCTGTGGAACTTGTTTAACTTGCTTACTTATGTAATCTCTGTAAATAGTCTGTTTGTAATATGTAATGCTGTATCTGCTTACCCTTGGAGCTTTTCTCCCCGGGCCTCAGTTGAAAATGGACATGCATCCAGTCGGACTATCCTGGTCAACAAATGTAAAATAAATAAAAATAAAAATAAAAACTACAAAATGAATTGGCACCTCACCTAAGTGTCATGTTTAATCATAGCCTCACCTCAGGCTTCGTGCCCAATGAGTGGCGCACAGCTACAGTTATCCTGCTTCACAAGGGAGGATCCGCCTTGGATCCAGGGAACTATCATCCCATCAGTCTGACAAGCCTGATCTGCAAGGGCATGGAGCGCATTATCATGGAACTTATAATCAAAGACATTGGCAACCTTTAAACACTGGACCCCACCCAGTTTGGGTTTGTGAAGGGCCGATCTTGTCTCCTGAATCTGATTGACTTCTTTTAATCAGTTTCCAGAGCTGTACAAGGGTAAGTAAGTCCACACAGCCTATCTGGACCTTGCCACGGCCTTTGACACCATTCCCCCACTCTTGAATCATAGATAAACTTACTAAGCTGGGCATAAATCCCTACGTCACTCGATGGGTTGCCAACTGGCTTACTAATAGAACCTGGACTGTAAAAGTAGCCGACTCCAAATCCAGCTCCAGACAAGTGACAAGTGGAGTACCTCAGGGTTCAGTCCTGGGACCACTCTTGTTTGGCATCTACTTCTCTGAAGTACAGGCCAACACTAAGGGACTCTGGATAACAAAGTTCGCAGATGACTGCAAACTGGGAGCCATTATTAAATCACCAAATGATGTGGATATTCTACAAAAGGGCCTTATAGAAACAGATGCCTGGTGCCAGAGCCATGGGCTCAAGCTTAATGCCAAGAAATGTACAGTTATCCCCTTTGGAAAAAAACATGTACCCATGAATTACCACATAGGTGGCAGGACACTAAACATTGAAAGTGTGATGAGAGACTTAGGGACACAGGTGGACAGTGGTCTCACTTTTGATAACTACATCACCACAACAGTCAAGAATTCCTTCTATGTGGCACACCTCATTATGAAGGGCTTTTCATCCAGAAAAGAGGAGGTCATTGTCCCACTGTACTCATCCCTCATTTGACCCATTATAGAGTATAATGCTCCATTTGGTATATACCTCACAAGACATCTGCAACAGCTGGAAAGGCCACAGAAATACCTCACTAAAAGAATCACAGGCCTAAAGCAGATGCCATATGCTGACTGTCTAAAAAAACTCCAGCTATACTCTGTGGCATATCGTCTACTCAGAGGTGATCTCTGCTTAACATACAAGGCCATGTCAAACCCTGAGCTGTTGGACATGCTCCACTTAAAGAAATCCCAATCCCTCAGAGCCACATGCTCCAGGGATCTAAACCTTGTCATCACAATGAGCAAACATGCTGGAGGGATAGGTTCCTGACCCAGAGACTCCCATACTCTGGAATAGACTGCCCATACATGTCAAGCAGAGCGCCTCATTGGCCCTCTTCAAAAGGAACCTTGATGATTGGATGGGAGATAGGAAATTCACCCCGGGGATCATGTCAGTCACCCTGCTAGACAGGGGTCCAGAGAAGTAAATATTGTGGGAAGAAATATCCAGGGAATTGTTATGGCTAGGCTTACATAGGCCCTAGGGCTGATAGCCTAGTACCAACCTATGAACTCTCTCTTCCCAATCATTTCTAAGCACCTCTGATTGATTGTTATAGTTGTCATGCGATATTTTATATGCTGCACAAATTATTCCTTTTTTAATGGCAGCCTGTGTTCTACATTCTATTAAAAGTCTACCAATACTGGTCTTTCATTTAGGATCCCCCTCCTATTTATTTCTCTTTGTCTATACTTTGATATCAATCCTTGATAGTGAAGGCAATATCTAACCTGCAGTACAAATACATTCTTGGTGTCTTCCCATTCTATTATCTTTCACTTTATAGCTATGTGCTTCCAATATCTTGGATCCTTTGTCAGTTTTCTCGAATAAATTCCAGCCCCCTCTTACCTATTGTCTGTATCCCTAATTGCAGTCATCCCTATCAAAAGAATCTCTTTTCTCTATCCCCTTGCTGGCTTAGTTCTTAAAACACTTTCTGCTACTTTATGATTATAATATTCTATATGATTATTGTCATTCTCCTTAAGGGTCTACATCCAAAATCCAAGTCTCTCCTTGTTTCTTGACCTTCTCCCCTGTATCATTGTCATCCCTTTCCACTTTGAATTATAATTTTCTGTTTGTGCTATGTATAAGAGCCTCAACTATGTTGCTCTAAAATACCCCTTCAAATAGAGTAATCCTAGTCCGCCTTGTTCTATTGGAAGAATCAGCTTATACCACCTGACCTTTGCCATCTTCCACTAACAGAAAAAAATCATTCAGCTCTTTTTTAACTGCCATCCAAAACTTCTCCTTTGGTTGATAAAAATATGCCTGACCTGTGTATAAAACTAAAGGGACTAAAATATTTTAACTGTTTGTATCTTACTATCCATATCCATATAACAAAGCTTCTAGTTTCTCAGGTTTTGTATTATCTTCTATTTAGTCTCCTCCCACATATCCTTAGCTGCCACAACAGTGTCATTTTTAATCCATACTCCTAAATGTTTCATTTTTTAATATAAATATCGACATTGCTGGACCAACTCGTGTGTGGGTACATAATTTACTGCTATTGCCTTTTGTTTAGCTTCATTAATTTTGTATCCTAAGTAGATTTGAAACTGTTTTAAAAGTTCTACAACACTGTAATATCTCTTTTTGGTTTTGTCAGGTATAAAATAATATTATTTGCAAACAGAGCCAGCTTTTCTTGACTACCATACTAATTATATCCTTGAATTTCTGAGTTCCTTATTTTCTTTGTCAGTGGTTCTAAATATAATGCAAAGAACAGAGAAGGAAGAGGACACCCCTCCCTGATTCCTTTACTCAAGCGGACATTACCAGAGAGGACCCCAACCGCTTTAAGTTTCACCTCTGATCCCTCATATATACTCCTAATATACCTTATAATTTTATCAGGGAAAGCAACTGCTTCCATTGCCCTGCTCATAAAGTCCCAGCTTACTCTGTTGAATGCTTTTCTGCATCAAGACCCACCAACAACAGTGGTATTTTCTTACATTCTACTTCCCTCTGGATCATTACTGTTCTGTTAATGTTATCAAATATTTGCCTCCCCTCCACAAAACCACATTGTTCTATATCTATCAATTTTGGCATCACTTTTGCCATTATAAACACAAATAATCATGGTTTAGTATTGAAATGGACCTGTATGAAGCTGGATCCAATGGATCTTTACCCTCTTTAAGTATTACAGCTACCACCTCTTTCTCCAAGAATGTTGGCACTTCTCCTCCTCTTAAAATACTGTTAAACAAAACTTTCCATCTTTAGCATTTTTTCCCTCCTGGCTTCCAAACTTCCACACAAATGCCATCTATTCCTGGGGATTTTCCTGTAGATTGAGTCTACATCTACATTTTCATTTCATCTCCTCCTATTGTAACTGTTAGCAATTGAGCCTCATGTATCTCTAACTTTGGCATATTTAATTCTTCCATAAACATCTCTATTTGTACCTTTTCTTGATTTCCATGTTTCTCTGCTTTATACAGACTTTCATAAAATTCCAGAAATATCTCTATTTAATATTTCTACAGGATCTCTTATCTTCCTTGTTACAGGTTGCCTAAACTTGGTGACAGCCCTTTCTACTTTCTGTTGCCTGAGTCGTTGTATTAAAGGTTTTTGTGCTCTAGAGTTAATATCAAAAACATTTGCTTGAGAGCAATCTTTCTAAACTCATGCATATTACTAAGGTAATCCCTTATTTTCTGTTTAAAATTCTGCAGTTGCTGCTGTTCATATTCTGTGGGATCCCCTCCTATTTTGCAATACATTAACATTTGTCAGTCCCTCCAAATAGTTCTTGTTACATCTTAACCATATCTCCTTTTCCTTTATTTCCACCCTAGTTTTAAAATTCACTTTAATTTTATCCCACTCCCTAGCTATATTTTATGAACTAATGTCTGTCTTCTCTAATAGCACCTGAATCATTTCCAAAACCCATTCATTAAATTCCTCTCTTTTCAACAGATAGGTTCATAGGTTCATATGTTTATACTAGGCTATCTGCCCTAAGGCATTTATAAGCCTAGCCCAAATTTTTGTGGCTTACGCCACCCCTTATATGAAAAAATACTGTACCCATTAGTTTGTTGTGCCTCTGTCCAGCAGTGACACAGAGATGATTCCCGGGGTAAACCTACGATCCCCCATCCACAGGTCAAGATTTCTCTTGAACAGAGCCAGCGAGGTGCTCTGCCTCACATGGACCGGGATTTTATTCCACAGCATAGGGAGTCTCTGAGTGATAAATCTATCCCTCCAGCATGTCCTATTTATATCCGTGCTAAGGTTTAAGTCGCTTGCTCTAGTGGTTTTGGTGGATTTGGATTTTTGAGGTGGAGCATGTTCATTAATTCCGGGTTGGACATGGCCTTGTATGTCAGGCACATGTCACCTCTGAGCAGGCGGTATGCGACTGAATAGAGCTGGAGTTTCTTCAATCTGGCAGCATATGACAGATTTTGGAGTCCTTTATCCTTTTGGTGAGGAACTTTTGGGGTCTCTCCAATTGCTGCAGATGTCGGGTGAGATACATCCCGAATGGGGCATTGTACTCGATCATTGGTCTGATAAGTGAAGAGTACAGGGGAACAATGACCTCACTAGATCTGGATGTGAATCCCTTCATGATCAGGTGGGCAATGTAGAAGGTCTTTCTAACCACTTCAGCAACGTGAGTGTCAAAGGAAAGGCCACTGTCAACCTGGGTCCCCAGGTCCCTGATAACCTCTTCTGTGCTTAGTGGATTGCCACCTATATGGTAGCTTGGGGTTACCTTGTTTTTCCCGAAGGGTATGACTATACATTTTTTGGCATTTAACTTCAGGCCATGGCTCTGGCACCAGCTATCTGTTTCCGTTAGTCCCTTCTGAAGGATATCCGTGTCCGATGCACTTTCCACTATGGCGCCCAGTTTGCAGTCGTCTGCAAACTTTGTCAGCCAAAGTCCTCCCATGTTGACCTGTACTTCTGAGAAGTAGATGCCAAACAATAGGGGCCAAGGACCGAGCCCTGTGGGACACCACTTGTGACCGGCTTGGAGTCTGACATAGCGCCAGCAACTCTAACCCTGTGGGTTCTGTCCTTAAGCCAGTTTGCAACCCATCTTGTGACATATGGGTTTACATTTAAGCTGGTAAGTTTTTCTACAATACCCGAGTGGGGTATTGTGTCGAAGCCTTTGCAAGGTCAAGGTAGGCTGTATGGACTGCCTTTCCCTCATCAATGGCCTTGGTGACTGTTTCAAAGAAGTCGACCAAGTTCAAAAGGCATGATCTTCCCTTGAAGCCAAACTGGGTCGGGTCCAATGTCTGCAAGTCCCCTATATCTTTGTTTATGAGCTCCATTATGATCCTCTCCATAGCTTTGCAGACTAGACTTGTTAAGCTTATCGGGCGGTAATTACCAGGGTCCGTAGAGGCACCGCCTTTGTGGAGTGGGACCACAGTTGCCGTACACCACTCCTTGGGCACGTATCCTGTGGTAAGGCTGAGATTAAACAGCTGCCTTATGTGCGGGTTTAATTCCTCATTTAGCTCATGTAGCACACAGCCGGGGACACCATCCGGTCCCATTGATGCTGTGTTTTTAGCTTTAGAGAGAGCAGCTTTCACCTGCGCATTTGAGATGTCTGGGAGGCTACACTCCGCTGGGATAGTTATCTCTCCTTTAGGGGGGGAGAGGGGGGTGAAGTTTGCACTGAACCTGTCTGCCAGTATGTTGGCAATGTCTGTGGGTTCAGTGATTTTTGTATCATTTTGGACTAATTCATAGATAGATGAGAAAGCATCATGGTCTCATTTTTATTTCATTACCTTGTGTTTTTATTTTAGTTATTATTGGTGCATGATCTGAAATAGTTATTGGGTGCTTTTCAAAACCTTCAATTAAATGCACATTCCAGTGAGGTATAAATGCTATCTAGCCTAGCTCAGTTTTTGTATCTTAGAGATAATATGTAAATTCAGTCCAAACTCCTGGTACTGAATTCACATCTTCCATGCCAAATATTTTCATATATTTCTTCAAAAGTCTACCCTCCTTTGTTATATTTTCCCTTCTGGCCCCCCAGACACATCCTCACTGGTGCAAACCAAATTCCAATCCCTACCTATAAGTAATATTCCTTGCTGAAAGCTGATTATTTCTCCCAGAATTTTCTTGAGCTCCATTATAGCAGTTTTAGGTGGAATATAAATACATAGCAGTATAATCCTCCTCCCTTGCCAGTAGCCCCTTAGTACTACATATCTACCATTATCTTTTTTTTTACCTCTTCTATCACTATTGGAGCACCGCTTGCAGTTAATATAAGTACTCCTCGTTTCCTTTGCCACTTGTATTCTGCTGAATAACCATCCTGGAAATCTTCGTGTTCAGTTCCTTCCAGTTGTCTCTCCTATAGCATAGCTATTTGCACTCTACATTTTTAATATAGTTCACCACTATTTCTTTTTTGTTTTTATCTGCAAGACCATTCAGATTTAAAGACCTTACAAAAAGTATCATTTTCTTATACAGCTATTGTTCCCACCTTTGATGTATAACTGACTTTTTGTTAAATGTCTAGTTCCAACTTTTATGTTACATGCACGTATTGTTTGGCAGCTTGGTCTTTTATACAGTTGTTTCTTGTCTTATCCATTTGAGCATGTGTCATACCTTACCAACATTTCTGTTTTATTTAAAGCCCTCAAACAAAACAAAAAAAACACCCCATACCCCCTAAAATATATTAATTTAATAACATGCAAAACTATGTACATCTTCAACAATTTGAAGTTTTACCTTCCTAATAAAAAAACAAAGTTCTAAACTGATAGCCACACAGACAGACTAGAGTTAACCAAAAAGAAAGGTTATTCATGTTAAGATGTATGGTAAAACCTGTGATTTTAGTAAGTGCTGTCTGGTTTTGCCTTATCTTTATAGCTCTCATCTGAGAAAACACTTAAATGCTTTCAGTAAACACTTTCTCCAAGCCATTTCTCTTTATCAGATTGCCTTCTAGGTACATGCAAACCAGACATAAAATGGTCAAGGGTACATTATTTCAATTCCACTTCTTTTATAACAATGAATTATTCTGTTATGATTGGTTTAGTTTTTGATTTCCATTTTCAATTTTTTTGTTTTGGCACCCAACAGCACTAAATTTATTAGGGCCTTACTATGTTTCGACAATCAAGTTTGTTTATCCCAGCTCAAAAGAATAATTTTCTTAATTATAATAATTTGCTTTCTAAACAGTTCTGAAAAAGTACCATATAGGTATTTTTTAAAATTTGCCAACTCACTGCATTTCTTAAAAAATATGTTCCCTAGACCCGTCTGTTTTCCATTACACCTCCAACAATTGCTCTCTACCTGTGGAAAAATTCTCTGAAGCCTAATTTGGGTATAAAATGCATATGCAAGCAGTTCCATGCTTTGCTGCATACTTTAGAGGCATGCAAATATTCACCATTGTTACTTTGTATATTGTCTTTCCATACTTATTTCCCAGTCTTTTTTAAAAAGCACCAAAAAAAATGTTAGCAAGTCAAATAATATGTTTTATGTGTGTAAAGAAGGGGTATGTTACTAAATATTATTTAGATATCAGTGCTGTACCTACCAAAATATGATTGTTAACCAAGTTACCAACAAAAGTAAAAGTAAAACAGGAAAGTAAATAATGTGGGAAGAAATAGCCAGGGAATTGTTATGGCTAGGCTTGTATAGGCCCTAGGGCTGATAGCCTAGTACCAACCTATGAACATATGAAAGAAAACTGAATGTTGTGCCTTTCAGAAGTGTATTTTCTAAGCATTTTTTTTGGTAATGAAGTTGTAGCAATGGAGTGTGATCAAATAATTTCTAGAACAATACAGTCAGACTATTACATTTTTGCTATAACTAAGTTTGCCAAGTGTACAGTATTAGTAGATGGAAAGGAATCAAAGGGATTACTAGAGTCTGAGAGCATGGTGACACTTGTTAAGTGACCTTATGTCTGCAAGCACAAAACCTATGCTTTGAAAAAAATTGAAAGTAATTACAAGCTTCATTAAGAAAATAGTTATTCAGTTTGTACACTCTTACATGCCTAGCCAATAAGCAGAGAGCAATCAAAGGTGAAAATCAGTGCCGTTAAGGTAAACATGTAGGAATATATATGCTGTTGCATAAAGTACTGTATCTAATCTTTAGTTTTTAATTTAACACGTGATATTTTAATGTCTCCCTATTGTAATTCTAAGCTCCAGAATTATAGAAAAAAACAGCAAAAAATAAAGGAGAATAGCAAATGTCAAAAATATCTCCTCTTCTTTAAAGTTATTTATTTCTTTTACAAGGAAACAAAACTCCCTGTACCCCCCTCCAAAATCCCACTACTACTAACTCTACTATCACTGTACCTTGGAGAAAAGTGAACACTGTGAGCCACATGGATTTCAACTAAGTATATGCAAGTCCCCATGTTTGCACATTCAGTCTTATTTTGGGATTCACAGTTGTGTCTCAGAATTTAAAGCTATTCTTTGCTGTAATAGTTCAAGATTCCACCTCCAGTTCAGCACTGTGTAAACTGAGAGTGGCCACAATTAGATGCCCTGTGGTCTGAATATACTTTAAGTGAAAATGGATAGGAGCAGCATACTCACAGTCCTCTTCTGGTAGTAATGGAGAAAGACAGCAGCAGTCTGACAAACTGTTAAAACATACAGTCCTTATTAAAAAAACATAGGTGTAGAAACTTCAAAGGGAACTAGAATCTGGCTTTGGCTAGAAGGCAGAGGATAACCTGTATATTAAAACAGTTACGTACTTGGAATAAGTCACTAAACAAACTAATGAAGAATCTGTATGTTACCAGATAAAAAAACTGTTGTTCAGTAGAGAAATACATCACTACAGAGACTAATAGGAAAAAAAAACTCTTAGAGCATTGATATAGAGTCATATCAAAAGATTTCAGCCACAAAAATAGGGAGGTTGCCTGTCTGGAAGCAACAAAAAAGAAAAAGCCTGTAGTGATAAACTCAATGTGAAAAGAAAAGGAAACAGAAACCTGCCATGGGTGTCCCTCTGTAAAGTTAAAACATAGGGCTTGTCAGAAACAGGTCTCTCAACAGCAGGCACTTTGAGAAAAAGGTGGTATTCATCATTTGATCAGTGCTACAGGAGCCTTGGCTATATAGCTTATACCCTGCTAAGGATATAACAGCGGGCCAACTTTCAAAGCTTCAATAGCACCTCCCACACACCCAAACCATTACTTAGCTTAAACCAAGTTGAAGTAAAAGTGTGGTTTGGCTGTCAAGCCCTTAAGAGCCTTCCTGCTAGTGAAGAACACATCTCTTGCATGCTTTCAAGGCTCAACAATCTACAATCACTTTCCATTGCTGGGGTGATAAGTTCCCTTTGAAGAAAAATCAACTTTTTATATTTGTACAATAACTGAATCTTTTCTGTAAAATTATTTTAAGCTAGGAAAAGGTAGTCTTGTAAACTGTCACATGACTTTTATTAACTTTTAATAAGAAGCATTACTTTTCACTTTTGTAGAATAAAGATATTAAAACTAAGTTATTTTTTTTCTTGGTGGCAGTTGTGTATTTTACATTCTGGGGGTTGGAGTAAATGTTTAAAGTGATTTTCTCTGCTGGAAAAGTGACTTTTTACTGCTTACCTGTTTTAACAACTGCCACTTCTGTCAGAGTTCCCCAAGAATCTGGTGCCTTTTTCAGCTTTTAAATGGAACACCATACTAGCTCTTCAGTTCTTCCATCCACAAAACGAAAACCATAAACAATCAGCCTTTGCTATTACAGCAGACTACTAAAGTGCCTCAGCCACAGATGGGTGACTTTGTTTTCATTTCTGGTCCCTCTGACCATGCAGCTTTTTCCTGGCTCCCACTGGTATAGTCCCTTCAGCTACTGCGGACTGGGGGGGTTAGACATTCTCTGCAACTATTGGAGTTGCTGTGGTGGGGAAGGGAAAACCATTATTATTTGTCATGAGAGAAGGAGCAGGAAATACCTCTGTGCCTAGCCAAACTGGAATCCTGTCCCTAAAATGTTTTACCTGGCAAAAGTCAGCCTGCTTCTACAGAAATTCCAGGAAAAAATAAGTAAAAAGCTAAACCTATGTCTTCTTGTGTCTGAGTTCAGACAGGAATGATTTACTGGGTTTAGTTCAGGCTCTTCGCCCTTCCAATTGTATTGCTTCTGGTAAAAGAAAATTGATTTTTAGGTTCTGCAGCCCAAAATGATTGTGAAGGGACAATTTCTTTGAAGGATTCTCTTTTTTGAAACAATTTACAGAATGAATCAGTTATTTCACTGGAAACATTATGACATTACACTGTCTCTGAAAAAATATTACATTTATTGCAAGTGGAATTTTCTGAGCATACAGCAGTCCCTCCAGTTCTTCCAACATTGCAGGATTGATTTGTTATAGCTTGTAGCTTGCATGACAAACAACTTGCTCCCCCAAAAAAGCAGATGGATTATATAACATTCTTCAAGCTTATGTTTTGTATTCTATCCCCAGATCAGACAGCTTTTCCTAAACATTTGGTTAATGCAAACCCCTCCCTTTCTGACAATGATGGGAAAGCCTTTAACAAATGTGGGAAAATTGTACTATTCTGCAACAGTTATTTTCAGAATTCTTGGTTGTCAGACTAGTATAATAAACTTTATGCTTGCCTCTTTTGACAACACGAGGAACATTATGTCATTGTTTCCCTCGTATAAGGAAAATATATCTTTGTGTAATCTTATTTCTTCTGTGTCTCAAGTGGTTGCCCACACTTTGAAATCTGCTTATTATTTGGCTGATGCCACTTACAGGGCTGCTGCCACTGGAACTGTTGTAAGGAAGTTTGTTTGGTTGTGCACTTAATCTTCCTGAAGATGTTAAAGCTGAATTTTTTAATTCTCCCATAGACAGGGAGGTAGTATTTGGACCATCTGCTTCTGTGGTCCTGAAAAAGTCTGATGAGAGATCCAAGATGAGTCATGGAGTTTCTCAGATTTTTCAGACTGACTTCTCCAAGTTTGTCAAGGAGTTTAATGCTACCACTACAACCTTTTTCAAAAAGCAAAACAAATGGGCAGAGCAGGCTGCTGGTAAGCAGATTTTTAGAAGCAATGACAAGGGGATTCCAAGAAGAAAGGAAGAATCCTCTAGAATAACGAACAGTATAACAGGTCTGAATGACTATCGACAGAACCCTCCCTTTTCCACCCTGGCAAGTGATTAATCCTTTCCAGAAATCTGAATCTCCACTTCTTTCTTTGATGACAAATAATATCAGATTAATGGGTTCTGAAAGTGATTCATTACAGATACAGCTGTCGGTGGAAACCTCTTTAAGGGAATTATTCCTCATATGCCAGATCAAACTTCTCGTTTACCTTGTATCATTCAGCATTTGCTGACTCTGGGGTGATAGAAGTGGTCCCCCCTCCTCAGAAAGGAAATAAACAAGATTCATGGAGACAAGTGCTTGATCTTTCTTCCTTAAACCAATTTGTGATAGTGCCCAAGTTCAAGATGTTACCTCTTCACAACCTGTTACTTCTCACTCCCCATTTAAGTTTTCTGGTGATCTTAGATTTAAAAGATGCTTATCATCACATTCCTATAGCTCTAGATTTCAAACATTTCTCAAGGCTTTCTGTGTCTGGATCACACTTTCATTACCCTTTGGGTTATCAACAGCTCCAAGGATATTTACAATGTGTCTAACTCTAGTGATATCCTACTGCAGATTCTGAGATATTAACATTTGTCATTATGTGCTTATCTTTGGAGATTTTTTTTTTCAATCTGTCAGAAATCCCTCGCTTGGGTGAAAGATTTCCTGCACAGCCTGGGGTTCCAGGGGAATATGAAAAAGTCTTGTTTAACTCATTTTCACAGGATTGTTTTCCTGGAGTGTCTCTTAGATACCTTAATTCAATTAGCTTTTCTTCTACAGCAAACATAACTGCATTTAGATCTATTCCTGAGTTTTTCCACTCAAATCAAGGCTTCATCAAAGGAATTTCTCAGAGTATTAGGATTCATGGAATCTGTGATTCTCATGAGTCATTTAGGAAGACTCCACATAGGACAAAATCAATGGTACCTAAAATCAATATGGTCCCATCATCAACATTCCCTGATATTTCAGATTCCTGTTTGGGGATTTGTGAGAAGGAAGATTCTTTGGTGGAGAGACCAATTTTATTTGTATCCAGGTCTACATATTTTCCCTTCCAGCTCCAGCACAGTCTGCAAAAATGGATGCCTCAAACAGTATCTATTGGGATAAAAGTACAGGGTCTTTGAAACAGAAAAGACTGACCAAATCACACAAATGTAAAAGAGATGTTGGATCTCATAAATGCTCTCAACACTGTCTGACATTTATGATCCCCTGGACTATTACAAGCATTTCTAGACAACACCACAGTGATGTGGTACATAAACAAATGGGATTCTTGAATGCAAAATATAAAACAAATGTTTAACATCAGGATCTAGTCACACAATGTAAGAAGGATAAATTTCCATAAGAACAAGACACTTGATTAAGGTGAGAGACAAAAAATATAAGAAATGGAAATGAGGTTGAACTGCAATTTTGAAACCTGAAATAAACAGTCTGAACAAACAAAGCATAGGATTAGACATCAATAAATTTTTGAAGAACGTGTATAAAAAGCTATTTTTTTAAACATGAAACATATCTATTAAATTATCATGTATGACATAGGCAATGTTACATTTATATAAATGAAAATACACCATAGCGGCACAATCTCAGTTGCAAACATTATTCATTCCAAACCATGCTGACACTTCTGTAGCTGCAAACATTATACATCACTTTTAACATATCCAGTCATTGTTAGTCAGCCATTATATAGCTCATTCAAATCCTGCCTTCTTTTAAAAGTCTTTCCTCCTCTGCATATATTGATCCCATATTTTCAATTTTTTGTATGTAATTTGCTCCTACCCTTTTCTAAAGATCCCATTTCCAGTTGTTTTGTCTCTAATACTATCTTCACTACTTCTAGTAAAGTTGGTTTAGACTTTGACTTCCATTTTCTAGTAGTTGCTTTTTTGGTAGACATCATAATTAGACTTGGCAAGGTCTTACTATGTCTAGGTGATTCTGATTCTGTATCATAGCTCAAAAAATGATTTTCCTAGTTACTCCAAAGTGCACACCCTGCATCTCCAACAGAGCTCTCTGCAAGGAATCCTTAAAGTCTGCCAACTCAGTACACTCCCAGAAAATATTTTCCCAGTTACCACTTTCATCCCCATCACACCTCCAACATTTACTTTCTACCTGAGGAAAAATTATTTGAAGTCTGCTTGAGGTAAAATAAAATATCTATGTAAATACTTCCAGGCAAAGATCCCAAATCTTCTAGATTTTGTTGCATATTTTGGAGACATACATATATCCCCCCATTGTTTCTTTGTGAATTGCTTATTTAATCTTTCTTCCCAATCCTTCCTAACCTCCTCTGATTGATTCTTATAGTTATCATGCAATATTTTATATGGTCTACTAATTATTCCTTTCTTAAGTCTACTAAAAACTCTGCCAGTGCTGGTCTGTCATTTAGGACCCCTCTACTTCTTTCTCTTTGCCTATACTCTGATAGTAATCCTTGATATGGAAGGCAATCTCTAGCCTGCAGTCCAAATAAGTTTTTGATGTCTTCCCATTCTGTTGCTTTTCCTCTCTAGATATTTGCTCCTAATACCTTGGTTCCTTTGCCGGTTTTCTCCAATATATTCACACCCCCTTGCCTACTGTCTGTATCCCTAATTGCAGTCATCCCTATCAGCAGAATTTTCTTTCTCCAATCCCATATTGGCTTAGTTTTTTGAAGAACTTCTTCTACTTTATGAATATATTATATATGATTATTGCTGTTCTCCTTAAAAGTCTGCATCCAAAATCCCAGTCTCTCCCTGTTAGTTGAGCTTCCCCCCCATTTCATCATCACCTCTTTCCACTTTGAATTACAGTTTTCTGCTTGTGCTATGTATAGGAGTCTTAACTGTGTTGCTCTGAAATACCCCTTTATCTTGAGTAATCCCACTCCACCCTGTTCTATTGGAAGAATAAGCTTATCCCACTTGACTCTTGCCGTCTTTCTCTCCCAGATAAATTCCTTCAGCTCTTTATTAATTGATATCCACAACTTCTCCTCTGAATGATACAAATATGCCTGACCAGTGTATAAGACTAAAGGGACTAAAACATTTTAACTGTTTGTATCTTACTATTGATATACATATAAGAGAGCTTCCATTTTCACAGTTTTTGTATTACTTTTTGTTTAATCTCTTCCCACATATCCTTAGCTGCCACATTGGTATCATTTTTAATCCACACTCCTAAATGCTTCATTTTATCATGTCCCCATAAATATGCATATTGCTGAACCAGTTTGTATGTAGGTACATTATTTACCGCTATTATTGCTTTTCTTTTAGCTTCATTAATTTTGTATCCCCAAAAGATTTGAAACTGTCTCAATATGCTGCATGGCACTGCAATGTCCCTTTTTGGTTCTGTCAGGTAGAAAATAATGTCATATGCAAATAGAGACAGCTTTTCTTGACTATCATACCAATTATATCCTTGAATTTCTGAGTCCCTTACTTTCTTTGCCAATGGTTCTAAATATAATGTAAATAACAAAGGAGAGAGGACACATCAGCTTGGTTCCTCTGCTCAAGCAGAAATTGTCAGCAGAAATTGTCAGAGAGGACCTCACCCACTTGAATTTTCACCTCCGATCCTTCATATGTCCTCCTAATCAACCATATAATTTTATCAGGGAATGCAAATGTTTCCCATTGCTCTCCTCATCACTTCTCAGTTTACTCTGTCAAATGCTTTCTCTGCATCAAGACCCACCAACAACAGTGGTCATTTCTTACATTCTGCTTCCCTCTGGATCATCACTGTTCTGTTTACATTGTCAAATGTTTGCCTCCTCTCCACAAAACCACATTGATCCACAGCTATCCATTTTGGCATCACTTTTGCCATTCTTCTAGCCATTATAGACATAAACACTTTATAATCATGATTTAGTATTGAAATGGACCTGTATGAAGCTGGATCTGATTAATCATTACCTTCTTTAGGTATTACAGCTACCACCGCTTTCTTCCAAGATGTTGGTACTTCTCCTCCTGTTAAAACAGTGTTAAACAAAACCTTCCAGATCTTTATAAGTTTTCCCTCCTAGCTTCCAAACTTCTACAGGAATACCATCTGTTTCTATACACTTTCCTGTAGATTGGATATGCATCACCATTTTTATCTCATGTCCTCCTTCCTGTTAGTTATTGGGCCCCCTCTTCCTCTAGCCTTGGCATATTTAATTCTTCTATACACATTTCCATTTATATCTTTTCTTGATTTCCATATTTCTCTGCTTCATACAGACTTTCACAGAATGTCTGAAACATTTCTAATAACTCTACAGGATCTCTTGTTACCTTCCTTGTTATAGGCTCCCTAAGCTTGGTAACAGCCCTTTCTACTTTCTGTTGCTTGAGTCGTTGTGCTAAAAGTTTTTGTGCTTTAGAGTTATTATCAAAAAACAGTTGCTTAACAACAATCTTTCTAAATCCATGCATATCATCTAGGTAATCCCTTATTTTCTGTTTAGCATTCTGTAGTTGCTCCTTTTCTTTTTCTGTGAGATTCACCCTATTTTACGATACTTTAATATCTGTCCCTCTAAATAATTCTTGTTACTTCTTAACCATATCTCCCTTTCTTTTATTTCCACCCTATTTTTAAATTCCACATTAATTTCATCCCACTCCCTAGCTATATTTTCAGAAGAAGTTTCTATCTTCTCTAATAGCTCCTGAATAATTTCCACGACCCATTCCTTAAATTCCTCTCTTTTCAACATGTAGGTGAGAAAGTGCCAGTGTCTCATTTTTATTTTAGTTATTATTGGTGCATGATCAGAAATAGTTATTTGGTGCGTATCAAGACCTTTGATTAAATGCACATGTTCCTGTGAAATGTAAATTCTGTCTAGCCTAGCTCAGTTTTTGTATTTTGGGGAATATGTAAATTCACAATGAATTCCTAGTATTGAATTCACATCTTCCATTCCAAATATTCTCATAAATTTCTTTAAAAATCTAACCTCCTTTGTTATATTTTCCTTTCTGCCCCCCCCCCCCCAGGAAACATCTTCACTGTTGTAAATCAAATTTCAGTCCCCACCTATAAGTAATATTCCTTGCTGAAAGCTGATTATTTCTCTCAGACTTTTCTTTAGCTCCATTATAACAGTTTTTGGTGGAGTATCAATACATGCCATTGTAATCCTCCTTCCTTGCCAGTAGCCCCTTAGTATTACAAATCTACCACTGTCTTTTTTTTTTTCCATCTTCTGTTACTATTGACGTTCCTCTTGCAATTAATATAAGAACTCCTCTCTTCCTTTCCCTAGGTATTCTGCTGAATAACCATCCTGAAAGCCTTTCTTTACCAAATTCACATGTTCATTTCTTTCCAAGTGTGTCTCCTGTAGCATAACTATTTGCACTCTACATTTTAATACAGTTCACAACTCTTTCTCTTTTGTTTTTATCTGCGAGACCATTAACATGCTAGAAAGAATCATATTCTTGAGGGATTATTACTTCCACCTTTCATGTATAACAGCTTTTTTTTTGTTAAATGTCTAGTTCCAGCTTTTGTGTTACATGCATGTACTGGCAGGCTAATCTTTTATACATTTTTTTTTCTTTTCATCTCCATTTGAGCCTATGTCACATCTTTCAGAACTTTTTGTTTTATTGAAAACCCTCAAATAAAAATACACACACACACCCAATACCCCTCTAAAACCTACTAACTTAATAATAACACACACAATTATGTAAATCTTCAAATATTTAAGTTTTACCCCCCAATAGGAAGAAAAGTTCCAAACTGACAGCCACACACACACACACTCAAGCTAAACAGAAAGAAAGATACTAATGCTAAGACACATGCTAGAGCCTGTGATTCTGTTAAGTGTTGTCTAGTTTTTTGAATTATCTTTAGAGCTCTCCCAGCTAGGAGAACACTTGAATGTTTTCAGAAAGTATTTTTCCAAGCCGTTTCTCTTTATCAGATTGTCTGCTAGTGACATGAGAACCAGATACAGGACCCTTTACTAGAAAAAAGACCTTATAATATTCAATATTCCTTTTCATTTACTTGCTTTCTGTTAAAACTTGTTGCTATATAAAACATTTATATAAATATATTGAGCATAATAGGAAACCATTTTATATATACATATGGTATGGAAGGAGTAAATACATACAAATTGAAAAGCTGTCTGTAGATTTTAAAATTTATTCTCAGGCATCATAGATTATTGATACAGTTACAAAATCCTATGTAAAATAGTTTAGCTCCACATAGGGGGTAATAAATTGTCCTAGTGACAGCTAGATAACCTCAGATACTGAAATTAGATTGGATTATATTGAAATACAACTATACAAACTGGATCGAAGCAAAGCATGAGGAGGAGATGGAATTAATAATAATGACCTAAGAATACCTCAGCAAGAACTTACAGTAACATTGTCTATTATTTACTAGGCCATATAAATATGGGGAGATTCCTCAAGATTGGAGACATGCACTTATTAATTCTGTCTTTAAAGGAAAGGGGAGTAGGACAAACCCAAAGTCATACAGACCTTTAAAGATCTACCTTCATGTGTCTTTCAGGTTTTCCCGGTTAGGGGTCGCCACAGCGGAACTCTGGTCTGCTAATGATTGATAGTTGATTTTTACATGCCGAATTACCAGCCCTGATGCACAACCTTCAACGAAGGTACGCCCATTCACGCATGTCTCCACGCAGAAGACGTTCTAACTGAGAATCAAACCAGACAGTGTCTTACTGTGAGGTGACAATGCTACTGCAGCACCACCACCGCGGGTTAAAGATCTACCTTCATGTTGTGCAAAAATAATGGAGAAGGTAATATTGGATAAGGTATTGTCAGAAATGGAAAGGTTGGGACTTGAAATCATATATCAGCATGCATATATTGAAAATAGATCTATTACCACCTGTACGATGATGTCCTATAACAATATAGTAACAGCTATGAATGAAAATTTGTGATGTAATGTATATAGATTTAACTTCAGCATTTGATAGGGTCATATATAAAACACTGATCAATAAACTAGAACAATTAGGTATTGAAGTACTGTTGATAAGATGGATAGCTGAATGTCTTACAATTAGGACTTGCCAAGTATCATACAGAAATTAGACAGGTGAAATTCTTGGTTACAGTCAGGGTGTCCCACAAGGCTCTGTCCTAGGCCATACTTGTTAGATTGTATCTTTCATTTCAGTATTTTTCATCTGAGGTGTTCTACAGTTTGTATGCAGATGACTTGAAATGGGTAAACTGATTCCATGTATTATAGCCAGGGCATGTCTGCAAAATAACTTGACTAAATTGACCATTTGGCCACAGGAGAATAATATGCTGATAAATACATCAAAACTAAGCATATAAGATTCAGGAGACAAATTGAAAAGTTAATATTTAATACAGCACACACTGATTGAAAATGTAGATTCTTTTAAGGGCCTGGATATATGGGTAGATCCTGCTTTGATTTTTTTCTAATCATATCAACCAATTGGTTAATGGTAGTCATACAACTATAGGTTGTATAAAAAGATTTATAAAGTTTAGGAAATCAGAAATGATGAAGTCATTGTTAGTTACATTTAACCCAAACTTGAGTATGGAATAACAATATGAAAACCTTGTAAGAAAACAGGCATGAATAAACTGGAAAGAGTGTGATGGAAATATACCAAAGGCATCCATGGATGTGAAAATATAAGTTATTATGAAAGACTAAAATATCTAAACTTGTACAGTGTCTCATAAAGATATTTAATAGGAGACCTAATTCAGGTATATAGGACATTTAGAGACAACTACCTCTGGGAATGTTTGGGCTTATCAAAAAGTAATACAGCATCATCAGACAACCTATGCTGCAGAAGATTCTGTAGGAATGAGAAATGTACTAACTGGTTCTCTGAGAGAGCAACTGATGGATGGAAGAGACTAGCAAATTACATTAAAGCCTGCACTAGTTTAAACATTTTTAAGAACAGACTGGACACTTTTTATAGGAACAACTGTTTTGGTATATTGGCAAGCTAGAAGGGTATTAATGCTTGTGTTTGAAATATCTGTATGTCTGGATGTATGTATGTACCAGATCTTGCCCTCTGTACAGACTAGCCATGGTAGCCTGTAATATAGCTTTTCAGCATCATTTCACTCTACTGGCATTTTGCATTCCATCACAGCAAAATTTTGTGGCAGACATACTGAGCAGGAGGAGGACAGAACCTCACAAATGGAAACTAAATCCGATGATCTTTGGGGAATTGATCCAACTGTGTGGAACACCTCAGATAGATGTTTTTGCTTCCAGTCCCAAAAATCAGTTGTCAAAATTATGCTCCAGGACTTGTAGGTTCATAGGTTGGTACTAGGCTATCGGCCCTAGGGCCTATAGAAGCCTAGCCATAACAACCCCTTGCTATTTCTTCCCACAATATTTACTTCCCTGGACCCCTGTCTAACATGGCAACTGATGTGATCTCTGGGGTGAATTTCCTATCTCCCATCCAATCGTTAAGGTTCTTTTTGAAGAGGGCCAAAGAGGCACTCTGCTTGACATGTATGGGCAGCCTGTTCCAGAGTCTGGGGAATCTCTGGGTCAGGAACCTATCCCTCCAGCATGTTTTGTTCATTGTGATGACAAGGTCCATATCCCTGGAGTGTGTGGCTATTAGGGATTGGGATTTCTTTAAGTGTAGCATGTCCAACAGCTCTGGGTTTGACATGGCCTTGTATGTTAAGCAGAGACTGCCACTGAGTAGATGATATGCGACATAGTATAGCTGGAGTTTTTTTAGATGGTCTGCGTAGGACATCTGCTTTAGGCCTGTGATTCTTTTAGTGAGGTATTCCTGCGGCCTTTCCAGTTGTTACAGATGTCTTGAGAGGTACATACCAAATGGGGAGTTGTAGTCTATAATGGGTCTAATGAGGGATGAGTACAGTGAGTGGAAAATGGAGACTTCAAAGAAACAAGAGAGAGATGGGACAGAGAAAATACAAGGATAATCGGGCATTTTATGCAAAACTAGAGAAACATATCTGATTATCCTTATATTTTCTCTGTCACTTTTCTCTCATATGTTTGAAGTCTCCAGATTTAAATTTTCTTTAATTAAAAACAAAACAAAAAAAAGCAATGGAGATCTTCCTTCCTTTCCACATCACCGATGTACTGTGTAAGCATGGGAATGCAAGTCCCATGCACATGCACAGTACATCAAGAAAAATCCATGATACCGGGGAAAAATACAGACGAGCACCTGAGTGCCATTATAAATGGACATTATTTAAGGAAAAGTCAGTAACTTTTTCTTAAATAATGTCATTGTGTAATAGCAATAACCCATGGCTGGGTGTGGGTAATGCTGATTTACTCATAGTTGGATTTGTGAAACCCTAGTGACCAAACCACACCAACCATGGGTAAATCCAGCATTACCCACACCTAGTCATGGGTTATTCCCATAATACCTTTTAGGCACCTATTTTCTGAGGTTGTGCAGTGAGTATTAAAGGAAGCAAGAAAACCTGCTACTAGAAAAGCATACATTAGTAAAGGAGAATATTTTTAAACTGGGGCCAAGACAAAAACCAGGAACCTTTTAAGGCTAGTATTTCTCTGGTTCTATATTATTTGTGTGAGTTATCAATCCTCTGGCCTGTCTTGCTCCTTTGTCAAGGTTAATTAACCAGCTATTTCAGCAAATCTACTCTGGATCCCCCCCCTCTTGCAATGCAAACTTATGGGAAAGTGTTTTTGAAATGGGTGATGAATACCAAGTCTGTTAGAAAGAAGATGGTTTTTCCTTGGAATCGTAATGTTGTCTTGAAAAAAAATAATGCTTGCTCCATTTGAATCAGCTCATCGGGATGATTTAAGATTCTTAATATGGATAACAGTGTTACTGACTTCTGCGCACAGGACCAGTTGGCAGCTTCTGAAATATTGCTAGAATCCAACCCTTTTACCAAAAACCCATAGATGAAGCCAAGGACCAGGTAGAGTGGGCCTTCATCCTACCTGAAATAGTTTTGTTATTGTGAGTATAGCTAAACATAATAGCATTAGGCAGCCATTTGGAAATAGTCTATTCTGACAGAATTTGTCCTTTCTTGTTAGCTTTACAAGAAAAGAACACTTGAGCCGAAGATCTTAAAGATTTAGTTCTGTCAAGATAGTACCTGAGTTGTCTGTGAACATCCAAGGGATGGAGTATCCTTTCTCCCTCATTTTTAAGTTTAGGAAAGAAAACAGGGAGATGGATAGTTTGGCTTAAAGTAAACTCTTATACCAGTTTAGGCATACAAGTGGGATTAATTCTTGTTAATATTAAGGAATGGGTAGTGGAAATTATTTGAGAGCTATTAGGGAAGATAGAAATGTCTTTAGAAGTTATAGCTAGGGAGTGGGATAAAATTAAAGTGCAGTTTAAGAATATGGTAGAAATAAAAGAAAATGAGATATAGTTAAGAAGTAACAAGAATTATTTAGAGGGGTTGACAAAGATTAAAGTACTGAGGAATAAGGGGAATCTCACAGCACAGTGATAAAGAGAAAAATAAGGGAGTATCTGGATAATGTGCATGCATTTAGAATGATTGCTGTTAAGCAACTGTTTTTTGATTAATAACTCCAGAGCAATAAACTTTTTGCACAATGATGTAGGCAACAGAAACTGGAAAGGGTTCTTGCCAGATTTTGGTAATTTATAACAAGAAAAATAACCAGAGATTCTTTAGAGGTATTAGAGATATTTTAGAAATTTTCTGAAAATTTGTATAAAGCAGAGAAGTTTGGAAATCAAGAAAAAGCACAAAGGAAATATTTATGGAAGACTTAAGCATACCACTTTAGAGGTAGATGAGGCTCAACAATTAACAGTTAAGATAGGAGGAGATGAGATAAAAATGATGACATATAACAAATCTGTAAGAAAGTCTCTAGGAATACATCCTATTCCTGTGGAAATCTGGATGCTAAGGGGGGAAGATAGTGATAAAGGTTTTGTTTAACTGTATTTAAAAAGGAGATGAAACACCAACATCCTGGAATAAAGTTGTGGTGGCTGTAATACCTAAAGATGGTAAAGACAGATTAAACCCTACTTCATATAGCCCTATTTCAATTCTAAACCACTATAAAGTGTTTATGTTTATAATAGCTAAAAGAATGGCAAAGTGTTGCCAAATTGATGGATTTGGATCAATGTGGTTTGTGGAGGGAATGCAAACATTTGACAACATTAACAGAACAATTGCCAAAGAATAAAAACTAATGGCAAAAAGTAAAAACTTCCACAAAGGGTTTTAATTGTCGCTCAAACAAGTGAAGCAAACACTTTTGTCTTGCTTCAGTGAACAAAACTTCATCAGACCTGGTCAATTAAAACCCTTTGTGGAAGTTTTTAACTACTTTTTGCTATTAGTTTTTATTTATTGGAAGTGGTTTCTCATTTTACCAGTTTGTTTTTTATGGTATTAACAGAACAATGATGATCCAGAGGAAAGCAGAATGTAAGAAAATATTGCTGCTGTTAGTGCGTCTTGATGCACAGAAAGTATTTGACAGAGTAAGCTGGGATTTTATGAGTAGGAGAATGGAAGCATTTGCATTCCCTGATCCAGTAATAAGGTTAATTAGGAGACTATACGAGAGAATGAAGGCAAAAATTAAACTGGGAAGGTTCCTCTCTGATCATCTGTATCTAAGCACAGGAATAAGGGACAGGTGTCCTCTTTCCCTTTGTTATTTGCGTTATATTTAGAGCCAGTGGCAAAGAAGATAAACTCAGAAATTCAAGGATGTAACTGGTATGGTAATCAAGAAAAGTTGGCTTTATTTGCAGATATTATTTTGTACTTGATTAAAAAAAGGACACCTCAGTGTTGTGGAACATTCTGAGATGGTTTCAAGTGATTTTTGGATGTGAAATGAATAAAGACAAAACAAAGGCTATAGCTGTAAACTATGTACTTGCACACAAATTGGTACAATAATACCAATATTATGGGAACATGATAAAACAAAGTATTTAGGAGTATGTGTTAAAAAGGATTATGTTATTGCAGCTAAGGATATGTGAGAAGAGACTAAACAAAAGGTAATACAAAAACAAATAAACTGGAAGCTCTTATTTATGGATATAGATATCAAGATACAAACAGTGGTGTGTGTTTTGTTTCTTTAGTTTTATAAACATATCAGGCATATTTTTATCAACCAGCCGAGAAGTTGTGGATAGTAATTAATAAAGATTTGAAGTATTTTAGCTCAGAGGGGAAGAGGACAATGGTCAAGTGGAATAAGTTGATCCTTCCAATAGAAAGTGGTGGTTTAGGATTACCTGATTTGAAGGGTTATTTTAGAGCTACACATTTAAAGCTCATATACAGAACAAAAGCAGAAAGCTATAATTTACAATGGAAAGGGATGATTTTGAACCGTGGGGGAAATTCAAAAAATAAGGAGATAGTGGAATTTTGGAGGAAGACCCTTGATGAGAATAACAACATCTATACAGAATATTATATCCCTACAGTAGCAAAAAGGATTTTAAGAACTAATCCAACACGAGAATGGAGACAGGAGATAATGCTGATAGGGATTCAATTAGGGATGCAGAGAAGAGGCAAGAGAGGAATAGAATTTACTGGAGAAAACTAGCAAAAGAACCAAGATATTGGGGACAAGTAAGTAGAGATGGAAAAGTAATAGAATGTGAATGTGAAGAGGCCAAAAAGACATTTGTCCTACAGGTTAAAGACTGCTTTATCTATCAGAGATTGATATCAGAGTATAGGCAAAGAGAAGGGGATAAGAGGATCTGAAGTGAAAGACCTGCTCTGGTAAAGTTTTTGGGTATCTCTAGAACAGAAACTGCTGTTAAAAAGGGATAGTTAGTAGGGCATGTAAATATTGCACAGTAACTATAGGAGTCAATCAGAAGAGGTTAGAAAAGATTGAGAAGAGATATTGTATAAGCAATTCACAAAGAAACAATGAGAGAATGGATGTATTCATCCATAACCCCCTTTTTTTCCCCATTTCTGCACATGAGATCAGGGTGTCACTTCAACAGTGACAATCATCTACAACCAAGGTTTATACTGCCAGATGGCTAGCCCTGCCGTGGTAGTTCACCCACACCTATGAAACAAAGTCTGGAAGATTTAGGATTTTTGACTGGAAGTGCCTATATATACATTTTTAAACCCCAAGCAAACTCCAAAGAATTTGTCCTCAGGTAGATGGCAAATGTTGGAGGTGTGATGGGAAAGAAAGAGGTAAATGGGAACATATGTTTTGGGAGTGTAATGAGTTGGCAGACTTGAAAAATTTCCTACAGAATACTCTGTCAGAAATATTCGGTGAGCAAATGTGTGTAACTAAGGAAACAATTTGTTTTTGAGCTGGGATACAGAATCTGAATTGCCTAGACACTAAGTCCTTGTTAAGTTTAATTCTTGTGGCTGCCAAAAAAGCAATTACTAGGAAATAGAAATCAAAGTCTAAATTAACTGTATTTGAACTACAGAATTTTGTAACAGAGATAAAATACCGGAAGTGGCATATTTAGAAAAGAGTAGAAGCAAATTACATAAAAAATGAAAATTGTGGGAATAATACACGCAGAGTTATGTTTTAGAGGAGAAGTGAGGTTTAAACGAAGGCAGGACTTGTTCAATTTATGTAAACTTGTATTGATGATTGTATAACAGAATGTATGTGAAGTATAATATTTGTAACTGAACATGTTAACATGATTTGTTTTCTTTTATTGAAATGTGTTTGGTTATGTCTTGTGTGATAATTCAATAAGTAGGATTAGTTCTCAAGGAAACCCTATCCCTACAGAAAATGAGACAGAGATGACTCACCATAAAAGTTTGCAACTCAGACACACTTCTTGCAGAGATCAGAACATTCAGTAAAACTGTTCTCATGCTAAAAACCTCAAGTCAAACAGATTAGCAGGTTCAAATGGAGCAAGTATTAGCTTCTTTTGCAAACCCCCTTTCAAGAGCAGTTTGATATAAAACTGCATTGAAAGAGGAGGATCCATAGGCATAAATGCTGAAATGACTGATAAATGAACATTGATAGAAGAATAAGAAAGGCCACAGGATAGTAACTCACACAAATATTGTAGAACCAGAGAACAACTAGCCTTGAATGGGGGCTGGTTATGTTCTTGGCAGCAACTAAAAAACATCTTCCATTTGCTAATATGTGATTTTCAAGTAACAGGCTTTTTTGCTTCCATTAGTATCTGCTGCATGTTGTCAGTAAATAGGTGTCTAAAAGGAATTAAGACCTTATCATCCAGGCAGTCAAATGAAGTTGATTGATGTCAGGTTATATCAAACAACCCTGTTCTTGTGTGAGTAGATCCAGTCCATCAGAAAGTTTGTAGTAAATGCCCTTGGCCATTTCCAAAAGAAGAAAGAACCACTGTTGCCTTTGCCAAAAGGAAGTCATCACAATGATCTTGGAGGATTCCTTTGAATCTTCAGAAGCACCCTGGATATTAGAGGAAAGGGTGGAAATGCATGCAGGAACATTCCTGTCCAAGGAAAAGAAAAGTTATCTGTCTTCCAAGCCCTCTTGCATGGAGGTCTGGAACAAAATCTTGCCAGTTGATTGTTCAGAGAAAAGACAAAGAGATCTACTTGAGGAACTCTCCACAGATGAATCAGATCTTAGAAGACGCCCCTGATCTAGTTACCATTCACAAGGGTCTGCCCTGGTCCTGCTCAGCTTGTCTGCCACATAAGTTTGCCTGGCAAAATGTAGGATGTCTGCACAGTGAGACTGTGCTGTGTAGCTAACATGGATAGTCTGCAAAGAGGGTATGACCTGGTTCCCCCCTTGTTTGTTGATGTACCACATGACTATGGTATTGTCTGTAACCACTTGAAAAGGTCCCAGGGACCAACAATGGTTCTGAAAGTTGAGTGCCTTGATCTGGGCAAGCAGCTCCTTGATATTTATGTGCTAGCATCTGTTCTTTGGTATCCCCCCCCCCTGTACTTTATTCCTCCTGAAACTGATCCCCAAACAAAGTTTGAAGCATCTGTGATGACTGCTTTGGAGCAGAGAGGGAAAAAAGGAGACCTGGATTTAAGGAGATCTGTTGTCTCCACCAAATGATTTCTCTTCTGACAAACACCAGCACTGAGATTTTAAAAAATAAAGGATGTTAATGCAGGGACCAAAGCAAATTCAGATACCACTGTATCTTTCTCATGTGAAGTCTTGTTAGGGATATCATGAGAATCATAGATGCTTTGAGACCCCAAATGCTGAGGTATTCTTTCCCAGTGACCAAAGTCTGAGTGGAAAACTTTAGAAATAGATTTACAAAAAAATCTATTTTTCCTGTGGAAGTAAAGCTCTATGAACTGAGGTGTCTAGTTGACATCCCAGGAACACAGTCCTGTGTGAAGGAGATGAGAAAAACTTTTGAACATTCTTTTGGAATACCAGCTTGTGTAGAAGATCTCTTACCCAAGATGGAGAGATGCAAGGAATTCTTTATGGAAAAATTTGGATATCCAGTTTTCTGCAGTGAGCTATAACTGGAGCTAAACACTTTGTGAACTCTTGGTGTAGTGGATAGTCCTAAGGGTAAGGCAGAGAACTACTAATGTGATCCAGACCCACAAAACCTTAAGAAACATCTGAAGTCTGTATGGATAAGGATGCGATGATAAGCATATTATCAGACTAGTGTTGCTAAGAAACTTAAAAGAGGAAGAAGAGGTAACAGGTTGTGAAGTGATATCATTTTGAATTTGAGCACCATCACAAAGGTTTAAAAAAGAAATATCCAGAACTGATGTGGAAGAATATTATTTCTTTGGCTCTATAAACATCCTTGAATCTGAGAAGGAGGAACTGGTTCTACCATTCCTTGGGAGGGCATGTGATGAAGAACTGGGGGAAGTAAAAGTCTGATCAAGAGGAGGAAGACTGACCACCTGGAATGGAGGAATTTCCTTCCACTGCCACCTGTACCCCGATAAATGATTTTCATAACCCATTTGTCTGAACCTGTTTATTCTGTTTTTTGGCCAAGATTAGATAAGGAGATAGAAAATCCCTTGGAAATTTTGGAAAAGGAAGTCTGAAAAATCTTAGAGATTTCTTGGATCAGCTTGCCCCTTTAGTCACACATTTTGATCACCTCTGCAGCAGAGGGGCCACACACTAAATTACTATCAAAGGAAGAATTTAAATCTCATTTTTAACATCATATGTGAGGTTCTGGGAATGCAGCCATGCAAACCTCAAAACAGTACCAGTGGCCACAGCCATGGAAGAAGTATCAACAGAATCATACACACACTGCAAACAGTGACCAGTGACCTGGACAATAGAAGAAGTTATTTAAAGCAGAGTGTTTTCCTCACAAGAAGAAACTGCAGATAATACAGTCCTCATGCTTTCACACTTTGTTCGAACAAACATATGAGCCTGACAATTCAAAATTCTGAAAATCAAAGTAGCAGAAGTATACACTTTTTTCCAGTCTGTATCAATAATTTTCCACCCTTATCAGAAAGAGTAGGATTGGAATTAACTAACTACTTAGCTGCAGTGGGATTAACTAAATGTATAGCTCTTGAGTTAAGTTTGTGGATAGTGTACAACATTTAAAAGATTGAGAAGTATTATATCTCCTAACTGCCTTTTAGGGGCAGCTGGCTGGATATCACGAAAATTGCAGGCAGTACACACACATCCTTTAAAACTGACGGAACAGGATGAGTGGATGTATGCTCTGGAAAGTCCTTCTGTTGTTATTCATAATGTTTTCTGATGGACTGATAAACCAAAGTATTCTTCCACTGAAAACACTGGCACAGTCCATCAATAGTCTCAGAGAAAGAGGAACTTCCATAGGAGAATCAGAACCTGTGCTCTCCTCTGAGTATGAATCAGAAATCTGAGGAAAAAAAAAACTATATCCATCACTGCATCTTCCTATTCAGATTCAAAATCTTAAATATCTTCAAGGAAAAAGGAATCCCTCCTTCTTTTACCAGAAAGTATTTTACAAGAAGTATCAATAGCCTGAATTAAACCCCAGGCCAGACCAAGTAAACTGCTCCTATCCAAAGAAATTTGAGGAAGAGTAGATACATGCTTGGTTTTCTGTTTCTTTTTGATAGAAGAAAATGGGGCCAACCATGTTACTAACATCATTCTGACACGACAGGGAAACCTTCCATGTTCTGTTTCCCAGGACTAACCAGAGTGGCTCTCCTTTGTCTGCTGAGGGAACCCCAACAGCCTCAGAGGATGTGGATAACCCCCGGTTCATAGTGGCTGTAGGCACTACACCAGAGGAATCCAGGGTAAAATATGAGTGGTCTGAAGTACAACAAATGGCCACAGTAAAGTCACCCATCTGCGGTTGAGGTAAGTTGCTAGATTGCTGTTGTGGCAAAGGTTGTTTGCTTAATTTTTTGTTTTTAGGGCTGGAAGGAGGACAGACTATAGGATCGGTAGTCCCATGGTCAAGCTAAAAATGGTGTCTGCTTCCCTGGGAAGACAAGTAGTAATTGCCAGTAAACACTACCAGTACACAAAAGTTACTTTTTTGACAGAAAGGCAGTAAAAAGCATTGTAAAACTCCATGACAGCCCCATGAAAGTAAAAGAAATACAATTTCTCATCAGAAAAAATGTTTTGAGTTACTTTACACCACTTTTAAACAGACAGGAAAAAAGGTCTTCCTTTAAAAGTACATTGCAGTCTTGAGGCAGTCCTTTAAACCACAAAACTTCTAGCTTTAAAATAGCTTTACTGAAGAGGAAAGTAATAAAACATCAACAAAAGTAAGAAAATGGAAGTTTTTTTCACAAAAATAACTTATAAGGAAAGCACAAGCTGACCGTCAATCCTCAAATGCCTCAGAGGAGAGTACTCTTTGGTGACATTAAAGCTGTGAAGGTCTTCGGGCCCAAACTTGTCCTTAGTCAGCTCAACTCAAGCTGCCTGACAGTTTGGGTGCATGAAATGTGCCCTGAAGCTTTAGAATCTGGCCAGCTGTTACATCCTTGGCAGGATATAACCCATATAGCTAAGGCTACTGCAGAAATTATCAATGTGATGAACATGTAATCCTTCATTTATGCCTGAAGCATTTACATTGAGCCATGCTATCCATCACCTTGCCATCTCTCCAGCATCTAGAAATGAGGGAGAAAAGAATACCCCATGCATTTTATTTCCACAGACAACTCAGATATTACCTTGACAGAACTAAATCCTTTAGGAAGGACAGCTTGTGTCAAAGCAGACCATTTCCAAATGTTTTTCTCATGTTATTACTTTTTGTTATATCCACTATGTAATACAATTCCAGACAGGGTCAAGGCTCATGCTTTTTGTGCCTTGGCTGCTTCAGCTGTAGCTTTTTGGAAAGGGTTGGATTATAGAAATATTCTATAAGCAGCACATTGGTTCACTGGATGTCCTTTCCAAAGCTCTGTAAGCTAGATTCCTTTTTCAGGTCTAGGACAGGCTTTGCTAGGATCATTCTCCAGGTGCTCCTGGACACTCTTCCTTCTTCCTACCAGTCAGTGTAAGCTATGGTAGTCTACCAGTAAAGGTAAGGCTACTGCAGGAGTGATCAAATGATGAACATAGTACAATTCTGTAAATAAACATACCATAACAGTAGGGGATGTTCTTCGTGTTTCACTGTTGCAGTCATCACCTGTGGGTCATCCCTGCTGTGGTAGCCCTCGGCCAGTCCGAATACCAGAGTCAATGTTTGTTTGCATCGGCTGCAGTCACCAGTAGTCTGACATTAGGTCATCATTGCTGTAAAGCAAGGCTGCTGATGTCATTACATCAGTCTTTCTTGCTGTGGAGCCCGTAGCAGAAGCAGTTCGCATGAGTGCTGGTCGGTTGCTACCAGAGTTTAAATTTCAGCTGAAAACATCTAAAGCTAAGTACCCCATTGGGGACCCTTTTTTCTTGCACTAACCGATGTCTGAAAAAGTTAACAGTTGTCTCACTTGTGGAAAGCATACCCCACACCAAGACTTCCATTCTTACTGTGTCACTTGTTTAGGCCCAGACCACGACATCCCCCGTTGCTGGTTCTGTGCCCTCTTTAATTTAAGAAACATTTGCTGTAGAGCTCTTGTTGTAGACAGTTATTTTCATGTTCCATCTTCGCATTCTGATATGGTGTCCATCAGCCAACAATCCATGGACATTCCGAAAAAATGCAAAGGTAAAGATAGAGACAGACCACACAAGGCTAAGCCTTCCGAAGATGCTACCGCTAAGCAGGTCATCAGTTCTCTGGAATTCAGTGAGGTGCCTTAGCAGCCCCTGATGCCTGTTTTGATATCTATGCAGGCCTCTACCAAGACCCTTTCACAGTCTGGTATGCCGCAGAAATCTTCTTCTCAGCCTTTGGCTGTCTCTGCCACAGTTGGGTCCGGAGCCGTGATGCAGGCACCGGCTTCCGAGGAGGCCTTTCACACTACAGAATCTAGACAAAAAACAATTTCTTCTCATCTGATTACCATTTCACTCAGACCGACAGATTCTGTCAGGCCTAGAAGCCAGGCCACTCCTAGAAAACCTGCTTCTAGCCACCATCTTGCTCCTGCTCCAACACCCGAAGCACAAATGCTTAAAATGGCAGAGGATCTCATCTCCTTTATCCGGGGTAGTCAGGTCACAACCTCTGAAAGGAAAAGGCACCCTGCTTCAGAAATTATGGCAGAACAGGATTCTGAGGAATCTGACTATTCAGATTTTAAAGAGGAACAGCAACCTCTGACTGCTTATTAGCATTCAGATGCAGAAGAATCCATCCCTTCTGCCTCCCCTCCAGAGGACCTTTCCTTCGGGGAAACCCTTCACTCCCTCAGGGAACATTTTCCAGTGGGAATCTCAGGACTTCCCCCCAGTCTAAGGAAAAGACTTAGAGAGTTTCTGGACCTGCCCCAGCACAGACCGCTGTCCATCCCCCCCTATTTTAGAAGTGGTGGATGATGTTTTCCATGAATCCAGCTTAGCCCTCCCACCTGCTCCCAGTAAACCTAACAGGTATTACAGAGTACCGGATTCTCACAAATCATCATCATCTTCTTTCAGCTGTTCCCGTTAGGGGTCGCCACAATGGATCACCTGTTTCCATTTCTTCCTGTCCTCTGCATCTTGCTCTGTCACACCAACCACCTGCATGTCCCCTCTCACCACATCCATAAACCTTATCTTAGGCCTTCCTCTTTTCCTGTTACCTGGTAGCTTCATCCTTAGCATCTTTTTCCCAATATACTTAGCATCCCTCCTCAGCAAATGTCCAAATCAACGTAATCTTGCCTCTCTGGCTTTGTCTCCAAACCTTCCAACCTCACAAATACCTGTACAGAAATCCTGCTGCAGACCCAGAGGTCATTCCACAGGAACCTAAAGGAGCTAAGACTAGTTCTGCCAAGAATCCTCTTCCTTCTGATAAGGACCAGAGCTCTGGACAGATGGGGTAAAAAAGTATACACCTCTGCAACCTTAGCTATCAGAGCACTCAATTGTCAGTTCCATATGTTACAATATCAGCAACACACTTTGGAACTATTAAAACAAAATATTTCTACCTTTCCTGACTGTGCCAATTCAAAAGAATTAGCAGATTTACTGCATTCTGCTTGTCAAGTGGTCAAACACTCATTACACTGTGAAAATGATGCCCTAGTAGCCTCTAGTAGGGCAGCAGTGACAGGATCTGTCATTAGGCGACATGCATGGCTGAAAGAACAACCTCTCCCTGATCATGTCAAGTCTGAACTTATTGATGCACCCCTGGATAAGGAGCGCTTGTTTGGAGTAAAAGCAGAAGAGGTGCGTAAAAAGATGGAAGGTAAAGCAAGATCTATGCAAAGAGTAAAAGATTTCTTTCAAGTTCAAACTCCTAGGTTCAGCAGGAGCTTTCCCTCTAAGCACTGGTCCTTCCCTGCATCTAGCAGACAGGGCCAAGGTAAGCCCCGCAGGGACAGACCTTCCAGGCCCCTATCCCAGGGCCATCAGGGAAGCAAACATTGGACCACTTTCGCCCCAAAGGCAGGAAGTTCTAAGCCACCCTTCTATGGCAAAAACTCACAATGACTCCTCCTCCCCCCTCTGCCCTCCCTTCAGTCACCAAAAACTAGGAGGAAGGCTCTCCCTCTTCAAAGAAAATTGGCTTTCTGTAGCAAAGGAGCAATGGGTCGTAAAGATAATTTTTCAGGGATACAAATTCTCTTTCAGCAAACTCCCAATTCCAAGAGAGTACCCAGACTTACCTCCAAATCAGGGGGCAGAGGCATCGAAACATGTCCAAACTCTCATACCCTAGGGGTCAGTATTAACCTGTCCCCTCAGATCAAACAAGACTGTTAGCTACCTCTGTGTCTTGAGACTCTCTCCCTCAATAGCAGTTCCATATATTATCAAAAAATCTCGGCAAAGTCCACAGCAGCAATCCAATAATTTTATTATACAAATACAGCGATAATCCAACAGTTAAGCGCTTTCACTTGCTTCATAGCAAGCTTCATCAGAATGCTGAAAAATGCACCTACTAACTTTTAAATAAACGTTTTGGTGCCAAAACCAAACTGTTTGAATACTTTCCTTTAAAGAGATATTGCAACAATATGTCAAAATACAACTGGCGATAAACTGATGTCAATACTGACATCTCAAATTATCATAATCACAAAAAATATATATATACATAAGCATATAAAACTAAAAGGAAAATAAAATAAAATTGAACATGCAATAAGTGACACATGCGAACAATATATAAATAAGTATAAAACTGATAAAATATGACGTTCTAACTCCTACTATATATAATTTTCTATTGAATTATCCTATGTACATTACTGAACATGTAACATATATAGATATAAATATTGTTGAAAATAATCAACTCAGAAATATATAAAAAAAATACATATGTAATATCTATATAGTTTGAATATAAAATACATTATAATATAGTGTGAAAGACATCACACGAATCTATAACTACCTGTAAGAAACTAAATGTATACTAATATAGTCTAATGTGAGTCCACATGGACCCAAATTACACTTGAATACTGTATAATGTTGTCAATCCATAGCTAATAAGGGTTTAATGGAGATGACATCATTCAGTCCTGGTGGATTAGAAGAATCCAAAAATACTTGCCACCAGTATTCTTTGTAGGACAGCAGTCCTTTAAAATCTCCCCCCTTAATGTCTAGTAAAACACTGTCTACTATAGCAAAATTGAAATAGTGTCTATCACCACACTTTTTAATGTGTCTGTACAGTGCATTTTTTTCATCTTTGGTTTTGATACTGTATAAACGTGCATATATGCGCTTTTTAAATTTCCTTTCAGTTTTTCCTGTGTAAAAACTGGGGCATATCATGCATTTATTCATTTGGTGTTACAATTTCCCTGTTTAAACCTAATTATTGTTCTATTTACATTCTCTAACACAATACTATTTTCCTGAAATATTGTATTACATTGATTGTACTGTGGTGGTGGTGCTGCGGTAGCATTGTCGCCTCACAGTTAGACGTTGCCCGTTCAATTCTCAGTTAGAGCGTCTTCTGTGTGGCGACATGCGTGAATGGGCGTTCCTTCGTTGAAGGTTGTGCGTTAGGCCCGGCAAGCCAGCATGTAAAAATCTACTGCCAATCATAAGCGGACCGGAGTTCCGCTGTGGCGACCCCTAACCAGAAAAAGCCGAAAGACACAACAACAACATTATGTTACATTGATTACAATTTCCACATTTTTTAGTATAAGTGTTATGAGACCGTATGTTCAAATTGCTTCTCGCTAAGTAGTTCTTAATATTATATCCCATCTTAAACACAAATTAGGGATTGGACCACAATTTGTGTTTAAGATGGGATATAATATTAAGAACTACTTAGAGAGAAGCAATTTGAACATAGGGTCTCATAACACTTATACTAAAAAATGTGGAAATTGTAATCAATGTAACACAATATTTCAGGAAAATAGTATTGTGTTAGAGAATGTAAACAGAACAAGAATTAGGTTTAAACAGGGAAATTGTAACACCAAAATGATTATATATTTGGCTAAATGCATGATATGCCCCAGTTTTTACATAGGAAAAACTGAAAGGAAATTTAAAAAGCGCATATATGCACATTTATACAGTATCAAAACCAAAGATGAAAAAATGCACTGTACAGACACATTAAAAAGTGTGGTGATAGACACTATTTCAATTTTGCTATAGTAGACAGTGTTTTAATAGACATTAAGGGGGGAGATTTTAAAGGACTGCTGTCCTACAAAGAATACTGTTGGCAAATATTTTTGGATTCTTCTAATCCACCAGGACTGAATGATGTCATCTCCATTAAACCCTTATTAGCTATGGATTGACAACGTTATACAGTATTCAAGTGTAATTTGGGTCCATGTGGACTCACATTAGACTATGTTAGTATACATTTAGTTTTTTACAGGTAGTTCTAGATTCGTGTGATGTCTTTCACAATATACTATAATGTATTTTATATTCAAACTATATAGATATTACATATGTATTGTTTTTTATATATTTCTGAGTTGATTATTTTCAACAATATTTATATCTATATATGTTACATGTTCAGTAATGTACATAGGACAATTCAATAGAAAATTATATATAGTAGGAGTTAGAACATCATATTTTATCAGTTTTATACTTATTTATATATTGTCCGCATGTGTCACTTATTGCATGTTCAATTTTATTTTATTTTATTTTCATTTTAATTTTATATGCTTATGCATATATATTGTTTTGTGATTATGATAATTTGAGATGTAAGTATTGACATCAGTTTATCGCCAGTTGTATTTTGACATATTGTTGCAATATCTCTTTAAAGGAAAGTATTCAAACAGTTTGGTTTTGGCGCCAAAAAGTTTATTTAAAAATTAGTAGGTGCATTTTTCAGTGTTCTGATGAAGCTTACTACGAAGCAAGTGAAAGCGCTTTACTGTTGGATTATCGATGTATTTGTATAATAAAATTATTGGATTGCTGCTGTGGACTTTGCCGAGATTTTTTGATAATATCTGGAACTGCTTTTGATGGAGAGCATCTCAAGACACAGAAGTAGCTAACGTTCTTTACCGGTTAATTGTTCTGTAGTTCAAGAACATTTAATTCTTATCACTTTCAGATCAAACAAGAGGGCACTTGGCACCCCATTCTGGATCCATCCATTCTGATCACCTCCCTGGTGGTCCCCAGATTCAAAATGCTAACTTTGCAGCAGCTGATGCTTATGCTAACAAAAAATGCCTGGCTAGTGACCCTAGACCTAAAAGATGCCTACCTCCACATCCCCATAAGGGAATCCTGCAGGAAATTCCTGTGCTTCAGAGCAGGATCACAACACTTTCAGTTCTCTGCACTGCCCTTTGGCTTATCTACTGCACCCAGAGTATACACCAAATGCTTAGCCCCAGCCATAACATTTTGCAGACAGAGAAATATACAGATTTACCCATACCTGGATGACTGGCTCATTCAGGCAGAGTGCAAACAAAAGCTACTCCAAGATCTTCTCTTTGTCAAATCCCTCCTAATGTCCCTAGGGTTCACCATCAATGAGAAGAAATCAAAGCAAACTCCCACCAGGAAGATCATTTTCTTGAATGTTCTGCTAGACACAGCATCCCAAATAGCCTTCCTATCCCCAGAAAAGTAGAGCTTCCTGCCTCTCTACTTTACCCAGATGGCTTCCAGAAGTCACCTCACCACAAGGAAGTTCCTGCAAGCCCTGGGATACATGGCATCTTGCATCCTTCTAATTCCTCTGGCCAGGATTCACATGAGAAAACTTCAGTGGTATCTGAAGAACCTTTGGTGCCAGCACTCTCATTCTCTACAGACCTCTCTCCCTCTGATCCAATGTATAAGGGCAGAGTTTCACTGGTGGGCAGAGGCCTGTTGCCAAGAACAAGGGTCTTCCCTTCATCCTCCCCCCTACCGGACAGACCATCACCACCTACACCTCAGACTTTGCTTGAGGCGCTCACCTAGCAGGCAGGTGCACCCTAGGTCTTTGGGATGCCCAGCACCTTCATTTATACATCATTCAGAAAGAAATGATGGCAGTACAACAGGCTCTGACATCCTTCAAACCCCATCTCAGGCCAGAGTCCTCCTTATAAAAACAGACAACACCATGGTAATGTGGTATATCAACAAACAGGGGGACCCAATCTTACCCTCTGTGCAGACTAGCCATAAACCTCTGGCTGACAGTCACCTCCATGGGTCTACACCTAATTGCCCAATACCTACCAGGGGTCAACAACACCCTGGCAGACCACCTAAGCAGAAACTTACTGGACCCCCATGAATGGCAGCTCCACATGGAAATCTTTCTGCAAATCACTCTGGAGTGGGGGACTCCAGAGGTAGATCTCTTTGCTTCACACTTCAACCACCAGCAGCAAAAGCTCTGTACCAGGGTGTATCAACTCCTAGTGTGGAAGGTGGATGCCTTGACCTTCCCCTGGAACTCCCATTCCCTCCTCTGCCTCTTATTCCCAAGGTACTAATCAAAATAAAGGAGGAGAGACCAAAGGCCATCCTCATTGCCCCAGATTGGCCCAGACAGCATTGGTACCCCTTACTGCACAGCCTGACATTACAGCCCCCCAGACAGCTTCCCCTGATCTCATACCTCTTGACCCAGGAGAGGGGGGAGATACTGCACCCAAACTTGCAGACTCTCAGTCTTTAAGCATGGCTTATACCTTACAAGCTAACAAGGAGTCGATGTTAAGCAAACAGGTCCTAGACATTATCACAGAGGCCAGATGGCCCAGCACCAGAAAATCTTAAGCAGGGAAATGAAAAAGATTCTGCTCCTGGAGCCAGTCCAGGGGGGTCAGAACCTCACTTCCTTCCATACTTTTTATCTTGGATTACCTAGCTGAGTTGCTCAAAAGTGGCCTCTCCTTCTCTTCTATTAAAATCCATGCCTCAGCCATTTTAGCCCATTACAATTCAGACATACTCCTCTTCACTCATCCTTTGATTAAACAATTCCTCAGAGGGGCTTCTATTATCAGATCTCCCAGAAGGGCTCCAACACCAGCCTGTGACCTGAATTATGTTTTAGAAAAACTAACCTTACCTCCTTTCGAACCTGCTTAAACAGAATTGAAATACCTCTCCTAGAAGACTGCTTTCCTACTAGCTATCACCTCAGCCAGAAGGGTTTTTAGAACTTCAGGCACTCATGGTTGTTGAGTCCTTCATCATTTTCCATGCAGACAGGGTCTCCCTGAGGACTAACCCCACCTTTATGCTCAAGGTGGTGTCTGATGTGACCCTCAACCAGGCCGTACACCTACCCACCTTCTTTCCTAACCCTCAAAACAAGGGGGAAAGAATTCTGTACTCGCTAGATGTGCACAGACAACTCAGATACTATCTGGACCACACTAAACCCTTCAGAAAAACAGACCAGCTGCTTGTCAGCTTTGCCCCAGGGGCAGAGGGGAAGCCCATTTCCAAGCAAACCATTTCCAAATGTATATCACACTATATCCATGTCTGCTACAGACTACATGTCTACAGTCTATTCGTACCCATTCCTCTAGGGCAGCCTCCACTTCCACAGCCTTCCTCAGAGGAGTCCCCACCAGGGACATCTTGGAAGCTGCCACCTGGACTTCTGTCCATACCTTTACAAAGTATTACCCCTTATCTCTTTTTTCTAAGTCTGGGGCTGGGTTTGCCTCTGCAGTTCTGCAGAGCTTGCTGACCCATGCCTAAGGCACTAACCTATCCTTCCACCCCTCTCCTCAGCTTTGGGAATCCTCCCACAGGTGATGACTGCAACAGTGAAACACAAAGTACATAGTACAGTTGTGTACACTTACCATAAATGTAGATGTTTGAGTGTATTCACTGTTGCAGTCTTGGTTTCCCTCCCTCCATCCCCTTTATATCCTCTTCCCCTAGGGGACATAAGCTTCTCATAGTGGCTTTTAACCACCAGGACCACTTTACCTTATTTCCTTGTGCTTCTGATGGGTTAGGGCAAGAAAAACTGATGTAATGACATCAGCTGCTTTGCTTTACAGCACTGACGACCTGACATCAGACTACAGGCGACTGCAGCCGATGCAGAATAACATTGACTCTGGTATTCGGGCTGGCTGAGGGCTACCACAGCAGGGATAACCCACATGTGATGACTTCTACAGTGAATACACTTGAACATCTACATTTATGGTAAGTGTATACAACTGTACTTTTTAATGATCACTGCTGCAGTAGCCACTCCCTCCCTCCATTCCCCTTATTTGTGTATGTTTTTGTTGGTAGGGTGAGGCCATATATTTTTATTTTCCTAGTATTGACCTTTTCAGAGCTCTAGTTTCCCTCTGTCAGTTGACATGAAAGCTCTGAAGGGGTTAGAACCCAAACCACTCTTATTATCCAGTTCATTTCAAGCTCAGTAATAGTTTGGTTGCTTGGAAGGTGCCACTGAAGCTTTGGAAGTTGGACAGCTGTTATATCCTTAGCAGAATATAATTGATGCAGCTAAGAATACTGCAGCAGTGATCATTCAGCCATCTACCTTTATGAGAAGTTTACTTTCACAACTTCTAAAGTTAAGCAATTTTGTAAAATAGAAGAAAAGTATTGGCATGAATTTCCTTTGCAAGAAGAAAAAGTTGAGTTATACTCATATTTTTCTGTGAGCAGACTATACTCTCCATTTTTATGCCAGTGCACTGCTGAAAATATTCTTGAATTTGCAGATTTACAGATAAGCAATTCATTTTCTTAAAAAGGCACAATGGGATTATGATTCATACTGGGAGAATACAATGGACAAAGCTAAAGCTAAAATTTTAAGAAGGTTTTATTGGTCTGATATAATGAGGGACACTGAGAATTTAAGTGCAGCATGCTCAAAATACTATACCACATCCCGGGTTAAGAAATCTGCTGACCCCTATGCTTATTATTAAAGTCTCAGATAGCCAAGGATTTTGTAGGTCCATTAGTGAAGTCTAGTAATGGCTGACTTTGCCATCTAGTTATTTACTGACTGAGTTACAAAGTTTTCGATAGCAGTATTGCTATGAAAAGCCAATGCTAAGTCAATAGCCATTTTTCTCTACAGTCGGGATATGAAAGAAATATAGAAGAGGGAAATCCTTTTTATGACTTGGCTAACACATCAGCATAGCCAGTGTTTTAAATCAAAACAGTTAAAAACTTCCATGTGCCTCCCTCAAACTCATGGAATAGTGGAGCACCTTAATAAAACTCTGAACTCTGTGCAAAAGAAGGCCATGGAACACGATAGTAAAAACTGGAATCTGTTACTTGCTTACCTCTTGTATGATGTAAGAGAGGTACCCTGAGTTTCAGTATGACTTACCTCACATTAATAAATATTACTATATGGGAGACATCCCTGAGGTTACCTGGATATAGGTAAGGAGTCTTGGGAGGAAAAGAAAACCCACTTAAAAGTGTAGTAGCACATTTCATAGGTTCATAGGTTCATAGTAGGCTATCTGCCCTAGGGCATTTATAAGCCTAGCCAGAGTGTGTTTGGCTTTCGCCACCCATTTTAAATGAATTTTGCTATGCCCTTTTTCGAGGTTAGTATACTGTGCCTCTGTCTAACAATGACACAGAAGTTATACCTGGGGTAAACCTACGATCTCCCATCCACTCATCAAGATTCCTCTTGAAGAGAGTCAATGAGGGACTCTGCCTAACCTGGACTGGGATTTTATTCCAGAGTGAAGGGAGCCTCTGGGTTATGAATCTGTCCCTCCAGCATGTCCTATTTATTTCAGTGCTGAGGTTCAAGCCTCTCAAGCGCGTAGCTTGATGGGATTTGGATTTTCTGAGGTGCAGCATGTCCATTAATTCCGGGTTGGACATGGCTTTATACATCAGGCACAGATCGCCTCTGAGCAGGCGGTATGCCACTGAGTAGAGCTGGAGTTTCTTTAACCGGGCAGCATATGGCATCTGTTTGAGCCCTTTGATCCTCTTGGTGAGATACTTTTGGGGTCTTTCCAGTTGCTGCAGGTGTCTGGTAAGGTACATCCCAAAAGGGGCATTGTACTCAATTATGGGCCTGATGAGGGATGAGTAAAGAGGCACGATGACCTCCCCTGATCTAGATGTGAATCCCTTCATGATTAGGTGGGCTATATAAAATGTTTTTCTAACCACTTTGGCCACATGGTTGTCAAATGAGAGATTGCTATCAGCTTGGGTCCCCAGGTCCCTAATTACTTCTTCCGTACTTAATGGATTACCATCTATGTGGTAATTCGTGGGCACTTTGTTTTTGCCAAAGGGGATGACTATACACTTTTTGGCATTTAGCTTGAGGCCATGGCTCTGGCACCAGTTGTCTGTTTCTATGAGGCCCTTTTGGAGGATGCTTGTGTCAGCTGGAGAGTCGATTATGGCGCCCAGTTTGCAGTCATCTGCGAACTTGGTCAGCCACAGTCCTTCCATGTTGGCCTGTACCTCCGAGAAATATATACCGAACAAGAGTGGTCCCAGGACTGAGCCTTGTGGGATGCCACTTGTAACTGGTTTGGAGTCTGACATGGCTACAGCAATTTTAACCATGTGGGTTCTGTCCTTGAGCCAGTTTGCAACCCATCTAGTGACATAGGGGTTTATATTTAAGCTGGTGAGCTTATCTATAATGCCCGAGTGGGGTATTGTATTGAAGGCTTTTGCGAGGTCCAGGTAGGCTGTGTGGACCACCTTCCCCTCGTCAATGGCCTTGGTGACTGTTTTGAAGAAATTGACCAGGTTTAAGAGGCAGGATCTGCCCTTAACAAAGCCGAACTGGGTAGGATCCAGTGTCTGTAGGTCCCCAATATCTTTATTTATGAGGTCCATGATGACCCTGTCCATAGCTTTGCAGACCAAGCTAGTCAGGCTTATGGGGCGATAGTTTCCAGGATCCGTTGAGGCACCACCTTTGTGGAGAGGGACCACTGTTGCTGTACGCCACTCTTTGGGTACATATCCTGTAGTAAGGCTGAGATTGAACAGTAGTTTTATGTTTGGGTTTAGCTCTTCTTGGAGTTCATGTAGGACGCAGCCCGGGACATCGTCTGGTCCCATTGATGCTGTGTTTTTGCTTTGGAGAGGGCAGCTCTTACCTGAGCATCTGAGATGTCAGGGGGGCAGCACTCTGCTGGGATAGATATTTACCCTTTTGGTGGAGGTGGTGGGGGGGTTGCACTGAACCTGTCAGCTAGGATGTTGGCAATGTCTGTGGGTTGGTGTATTTTTTGTCATTTTGGACTAATTCTGAGCATATCTGGGAATTCCCACCCAGGCTCCTAACATAACTAAAGAAAGCCTTGTGATTATCCTTAATGTCCTGTGCAATTTTTCTCTCAAAGCTGGCCTTAGATGATTTTATGAGTGCCCGTAGTTTTTTGCTAATACTGATCAGAGATGCCTTCCCTTTTTGGGATTTTGCTCTATCATGTAGTAGCTTCTTCCTTCTATTGTATTGTTTGTTTATGGCTGGGGTCCACCAGACAGGACGCCTGCCTTTGGAGGATTGGGTCTTGGTTTTATTTGGGATTGCATGATCCATGCATTCCTGAAGGTGTTCATAGAATGTGTTTATAAAGGATTCTGTGGGCTGGGCCGTATTTTCCACAGGCCCGGGGGCTTTGAAGGATTCCACCTAGATTTTGAGGAGTGTGAAATTTGCTTTAGAGAAGTTTTTCACTGTGGTTTTCTGGGCAGGGGGTGGGGTCGGAATGTGAATATCCAGTGAGATTAGTTTATGGTCTGATCTTACCAGTGAGGGATACACTTCTGGTCTGGAGCATAGAGCCCCCATGTTGGTGATGATCAGGTCCAGTATGTTTTCCCCTCTTGTGGGAGTGGTAACAAGTTATTCCATAGCATTTGAGTTTATAATTCTAGGAACCTTTGGGCTAGGGTGTTGGAGCTAGAGTAATGCTCCCAGTCTATGTTTGGGTAGTTGAAGTCACCCAATATAATGGTGTTTGGAGAAACCTTCATATTTTCCAGTGTTCTCAGGAAGGCCGAGTGTAGTTCCTGGGTTTGGGAGAGTGGTCTGTAGCAGACTATAAACTGGAAGATGTCATAGACGTCCAAGACAAGCTGAAAATTATGTCAGCACTGAAGAGACATATGAAATAGTTCTAGAAATGCTACAGAGAGTGTATAACAAGAGTTGCTAGACTCAGAGAATGTAAAACATGGGACAAAGTGTTACTGTAATTTCCTTCTGCTGAGAATAAATTCATAGCAACATTGCAAGGATCCTTTTAATGTAGCAGAGAAAATGAACTAAGTGAACTGAAAAATAAAAGACTGGCAAGAGAAGACCAGAGTGGGTATATCACATTTAATAATTAGGGAAGAACACTTGCATTAATTATTGAAGGTATTTGGATGGATGTCACCAGAAAACAGTAGCCAGTGGTAGACAGACGGTGAGTTGTGATGTGACAAGACAGGAGACTTGAGAGAGATTGTGAAAATAATAAAGTTGGGGGATCTTTTGTGCAGCTTGCATTCTGAATTCAGTGCAAGTTGGTTTGGGTTAGGCAAACTATGGGTGGAGAATATAATTTAATGACTGATTTATTGTTTAAGGATTTGAAATAATTTAGTAGTAGAATGCAGATGATGTAACTGATAAGGGGAAAAGCCTAGTCATGTGGCATAGGAAGATGTGTGACAATATAACATTGGATGGTTACTGATAGTTAATGTGGTTTTATTAGATTGGATTGGAGCATACAGATGGGACCTGTCAAACTGCAAGTTCTAGTAATGGATATAATAGTGAGGCCATCTTAGGGAGAGAGTGCAGGCTAGAGCAGATGTGACAATTGTTTTAAGTTATTGCAGCTTTTGCCCTGGATAAAAATGATTTATGAGTGTTATTAGGTAAGGATTGAAATACTTGTTTTACTGGTATATGCACTGAAAATTCACAGTCGGTGATTAAGGAGCGGTTTGCTGAGTAAGATAAAGCTGATGATATCTGAAATAAACAGTATTGCTTTACAGTGCAGTCAGAAATGTCAATGACGGTGGCCAAGGATGAACACAGGATAGCAGCAGATTTCTTCAGCTCCACCAATTTCATTACACTGACAGGAATTAATTACTTAAAAAAATAATTTTTGAAGTAATTTTCTTTCTAAATATGTTTGTTTTATATAGTTCTTGAACTATATCTAAAAAAGAAAGGAAATTTTAACAATATTCCTGTCAGAAATCACTTTGGAAATTTTCCTGTCAGTTTATCAGTCTGAAATGAGTTCCAGTAAGACAAATTCTCAAGACTCCAGCATCAAGAAAGAACTTCAGTCTCTGATAACTATAATCCAGCAACTTACTGCTAAGATGGATAAAATGGATACTAAAATAGATACCTTCATTTAAAAAAACTACAAAACAAATAGACTTGTTACATATAGACCTGCAACAACAGAAGATCCAGATGACAGGCATAGAAGAAGCTGTGAATGACATGGAAAATAGAATCCAAGAAGAGGAAATCAACATTGAGTTTCTGCTGAAACAAAATACACATTTGCAAACAAAGCTGGATGACCTGGAAAATAGATCTAGGTGCAATAACATTAGGATTTTTGGACTGCCAGAAAATATTGAAGGTAACAATATTACTTCTTTTTTAACAACATGGCTCCCTAAAACTTTAGACTTACCAGAAGCATTCTCTTTTGGTATAGAAAGAGCACATAGATCTATAGCTAATACTAACTCTAACAAAAACTATCCTAGATCAGTTATAGTTAGATTTCTATCATCTTTTGATAAAGAGATGGTTCTTAAATCTGCTTGGGCTAAAGCTCCTGTTAAGATTAATGAGACAACTGTGCGTTTTGACAATGACTATTCTTCCTTGGTAATAGCTAAAAGAAAAGTTTTTCTGCCACTAATAAGGGAGCTTAAAAAAGCACAGTTTAAAACATACCTTCTGTTTCCTGCCAAGCTAAAAATCTTCCTTCCTGATGGTCCTAAAATTTTTGATGACTTAGACTCTGCTTTACTGTTTATCAAAAAATAAGATTTTGGATAAAATAGAGGAAATGGAATGGGCTAGTCCTTCATTAAAGAGACTGGCAACTGAAACTTCGTGGAAGACTTCAGAGAAGAAGAAGAGACTAAAAACAAATGATTTGTTCTATTTTTTTCTTTTTTTTCTCTCATCATTTTACTTCATTATTAATATTTTTAAATATAGTCCCTGCATTTCCAGAAAGCCACAAATATTCTGAAAAGATTTAATCAAAGTTATTCTCTGTGTGCAAAGAAATGTTTTGTCTCATAACCAGTCAAAATATCTGAGGAACTAATAACAAGCTATTATTCAATTTGTTTCTCTTTCTGAAAAAGAAGTAAGGTCAGTAATTTGATACATTTTTTTCTTTTTTCTCCTTTTCTTCTTTTCTTTGTTTAAACAATGACATTCTATTTAGATTATGTAGTGGGTAAAGGGTGGGGAGGGCAAGGAGAGAAGAGTAATGAAAATATGATTAATAGAATAATAACATATTTATTCCTTGTAAAAAGTTTATATGTTCTTCAAATGCTATTCCTAATTATACTTTCTTGATTATACTGCTTATGCTTGTTTGTAAATAATCTGTCATGCTTTAACTAATAATAATTAGAACTAAATAATAGTAAATAATATGTTTTATTTTTAACTCTATTAATATAAACAGTAAGTAATATTCCATTGTATATACTTCTTATAGCTTTCTCTTACATTTTTTTATTTCTGCTTTACACTCTTTTATTTTCTACTCTCTTTTTCTTTTCTTTATTCTTTTTTTCATATTAATATATAGAAATGCTTTTGATCATATAGACACAGTAAATAATAAGATTTGCATAAAAATTGAGTTGGGACAAAAATATTGAGTTTTATTACTTATTAATAACTTTGGGCTTAATTTCACTCACATAGAGGCTGTAATAACCTGTAAAATACATCGTGAAGGTTTTGTCATGTTTAGATGCATTTACACTGCTAAATGAATGTTTGTCACCAGTTTTTAACAAGTTTCCCGCCAAAATGTTAAGGGAGACAATCTGGGATGTGGGCTACCTCATGAACAGTGTCCTCGAGTTGTTTTAAAAGCTTCAACTCTCAGAATTCTCACAGAGAAGCTGAAAGCAGTCAATTTGACCTTTGACCCAGATATCACACTGACACATCGCAGATTCAGGAAGAACACTCTACCAGGAAGTAGAACTGATGCAAATGCGACTATGTGAAGGAAAATGAACTCTTTAACATTTAAATGTGAGTTATTTTATATAATTACTTAAATATCTATGTTATAATTCATAAAATATGTCAGTTATAATGATTTTAAATGATGCAGTTTCTTGTAGTAAGTAAATGTCTTATTTTAGAAGGCATAGAAAATGAAACATTTATTCAAGTGTTTTTGAAAATCTACTTGACTGCAGCATACTAATCTGTGTTAAAACTTATGTTCCAAACATATACATTACTATAACTCATTTAATTCATCTGATTGACAAGCATAAATAACTTTATAACTCTATTCTGGAAGAAATTGTCATGTGATATATTTTAAAGCAGTAGTATAGACATACAAAATACAGATGGCTTTTTTTACAATAATGCAAGTGTTTCTGAGAATTTGCATAACTATGCAGTATGATTTATAACAATTTCTATAAATACAATATTTTATTCTATTGACAATAATGAGTATGAGTAAAATGCTCATATACAAGCAATTCAAGGTTTTTTTTGGAAGCTGTTGACTGCATTTACATGACAGAAAATAGATGCATCTTAATATATGTAATGTCTGAACCATATTAGCCAAAGTTTTTGATTTAAATGAATGTTAGAACTTATTTTTACATACTTTGAATAAATTAATATGTAAATATGCCTTCCTTTTTTCTCTCTCTCTTTCTTTCACTCTCTCCCCCTCTTTCACGTCTTTTATTTCTCTCTCTCCTCTTGGTTCCTAATATCAAGATTATTTGAGTGCTATTTGAATACAAGTGTATTATATTACATAGATGTATATAGTAGTATGAATAGTTTAAAAAAAGTTTATTTTAGTTTATATGATGCTGTTTTATCAAATGTGTAGTCTTGTCTTGCTAGATAATTGAATTGAAAGCTGTTAATTTAAGTTAAATATAACCAGTATTAAACTGATAAGGTGGTAGCTGAGGTACTGCTGCTTAGGGTAGGGGTTAACTTGAGTGGTAAATACTACTCTAAGTTGGAGTTTTTAACTCCAGGCTGGATGCAAGGTTTAATCCTTACATTATTTTCACTTGTTCATTGTTATATGTATATAGTTTTGACATCCACAATATATTTTGTACACTCATTGTCACTACAAACAAAATTGAATTCTATACAAAATCCCATAAGAGATTCAATAAATACAGCTATATTTAAAGGTACACCTAAAGGAGGAGATGTAACATTACTTATGTTGGTATTTGCTATTTTGATCATAAGATTCTTAAGTTTTAAAAATGCCAAATGACATCTTTAAAAGGAATTTCTTTAAACATTAATGGATTGAATAATCCGTGTAAAAGGGCAAGCGTAATAAGATACATTAATTTACATAAGGCCAACTTAGTCTTCCTGCAAGAAACCCATCTCTTGAAAAAAGATATTGATAAACTAGCCACAAACAAATATACAGTATTGGTTAGTTCAGAGCACACTCAGAAAAAAAGAGGAGTGGCTATTTTATGGAATAAAAGTATGCCCATTCCTAAAACCATTAAGTCTTATCAGGATGACAAAGGAATGTTTTGTATGGTTACAATACAAATTAATGGGAAGACTTACACTTTAATTAATGTATATTGGATACCTGGAATTGGTATTAATACAGTGAAACATCATCTTGATAAGATCATATCATTCTCTATAGGAGATATTATTTTAGCTGGTGACTTTAATTGTATACTACATGAAAGTGATACTACCACTATAGGAAAAGAAGAATTACATCTAATGCAAAACATTTAAATGATTTTGCTAATTCTTATCATTTGAATGATATTAATAATCAGATAGATTCAAAATCATTACCATACACCTTTTTTCTAACAGATACAAAACTTATTCAAAAATAGATAGGGTCTTTATTTCTAACCAGATGGTAACAGATTTAATTAATTCCAAAATCATTTCATGTCCTATATCTGATCATAATTCAAATGTTTTTGAATTCATGATAAAAAATACTCATAATGTTCAGATCAAAAGGATACCAGCATACTTAACTCAACTAAAAGACTATAAAGAATATATACTTTCAGAAGTAAAACATTTTTTAGACATAAATAATACTCCTGAAGTCTCCATTGTCTATGTTTGGGATGCCTTAAAATCATATCTATATGGACAAATTATCAGATGGTATAATAATAAAAGGAAATCTTGGGATAAGGAATTGTTAGATATTCAAAGTAAATTAGACTCTTATAAACATAATAATAAAGAAAATATTATGGACAAGAAAGTTATTGAAGAAATAAACAAACTAAATGAGAAATACAAAGAAATGTTAACTCATAAAGTTAAAATAACTTTAGAGAAATACAAGTTTTAGTCTTATTCAATAAGCCCCAAATACTTACATAGACTTAAAAATAAAACAAAAAGGTTGAATAAACAAAACCATATCAAAGAAATCTTTTCTCTAAGGAAAAAGAAGAATGTTTCTAGTATACCAGAAATACTAGATGAATTTAGAAATCACTTTCACAAAATTAACCATAATAACATTAACATGGAACCTAAAGATAAAATAAAGGAGTTTATAACCACAAACATGAATAAAAAGCTTAATAAACAACAGATTAAACTATTGGACAAAAGTATTTCATATACAGAGGTTATTACACAAATAAATAAGTTTAAATCAAACAAAGCACTGGGTAATGATGGTATTATACCAGAGATATATAAAATCCTTTCTAAAAGTACATATTCATTAATACATAAGGTTTTTATTTTAGCCCAAACTGAGTTAATAACCCCCCCATCTTGGCAATATACATTTATTTCGCCAATTTTAAAACCTAATAAAGATCCAACTAGATGTACTTCATATCGGCCCATCTCATTACTTAATGTTGATTATAAAATGTTTATGAGTATTTTTGCTGATAGATTGAAGACAATCATCCCGGCATTATAGATATAGATCAGACAGGCTTCATTGTAAATAGAAATACTTTTGATAATATAAGAAGAACTTTAACATTAATTGATTTTGCAAATAGGAAAAAGAAAGATTTAACACTTATTAGTCTTGATATAAGTTCAGCATTTGATTCAGTAAGTTGGGACTATCTGTTTACCTTACTGAAGTGCACAAACTTCTCAGATGCATTTGTAAATCTAATTGAGCATTTATACAAAGGAACATTGGCTTATATTAAGGTAGGAACATATGTTTCACAAAAATACCCATTTTAAAGGTACAAAACAAGGATGTCCACTTTCTCCACTATTATTCACTTTAGTAATGGAGCCTTGGGCTAATTTGATCAGAAACAGTACTGACATAGAGGGTTTTGAAATAGATGAAAATACAACATCCAAAATTCAACTTTTGCAGATGATGTTCTAATTACATCAGCAGGATCTAATTCTTCTATGCAGTCTCTATTTGATAAAATGATGAATTTTAAAAGTATTTCTGGTTTAATATTCAATGAAGAAAAACTAAAATACTACCTATATATACACGAAAAAATATTCTCATTAGTGATTTTACTAAATATGTACCCAATTCAGGTCAGATAACTTATTTAGGTATAATACTATCTAAAGATATTAAATCTATTATATATAATAATTATAATACCTGTTTTCTTAATATACAAAATCTTTTTAATACCTGGAATAATATGTTTTCACTATGGAGGAGAGACTTACAATTATTAAAATGATAATATTCCCCAAGATTTTATACTTAATACAATCAATAATACTTCCACCTACAAAAATAATTATCAAGAAACTGAATACACTAATGTTAAATTTCCTATGGGCACCTAATAGACCTAGGATTGCATTAAAGAAACATACTAATAGCTGGTCTCAAGGGGGTATTTCTTTTCCAGACTTTAATTTATATACTATCTCTTCCATTGTAAAAGTTATTACTTTATTAATAGATCAGTCATATGTCAAAATGGAAAGATTATTGGGAGCTAATTAGTATGCACTTCATGAAAATCTCCTTAATACATAAAAATATGATTGTAAATAACTCCATGTTATGGTTACTAAAGGAATTTTGTACTTCACCTATTACACCTAAACATATGGTTTGTTACCCATTAAATATTATTATTAGCTATTGTAACTTTATATTCATGCACCCTAAGTATAGGGAATGGAATTTTATTATATTCCCTATAATGTATACTCAGGGTATGCTTTTGTCATCTACTTCTGAAGGAACTCATTTAGCTATAGATAATGATCTAAAGTACTGGTATCAGTTGATATCTGATAATAAAGTTAAAAATCTAGATTTCTTAAAACAAGAATTTGATCTAAGAGAAACTTGCTGGTTAGAGGTTCAGACCTTTAGACAACATCTCATTAATAAAATAGATCTAATGTCTATAACAGTTAAAGAATCTATTCCAACACTGATTGATTACTTGATATTAAATTTACAACATAAAGTTTCTGATAAAGGTAAACTTTCATACATACATAAAATTATCAGACAAGAAACTTTTTACAGTGTAGATACATACTGGAATTATTTCACTTCTATTAATGGGGACCCACCAAATCAACAAGATAAACAATATATATTGGAATCTGCCTATAGAACTACGTCTTCCATTGTCTGGAGACTTTATACATGGAAATTTTTACATAGATCTTTTGTACACCTTTGATGATGAATAAAATAAATAATAAAGATAATCTATGTAAGAGATGTAATGTAGAAATTAATGCTGACTGGGCTCATATGTTTTATGACTGTATAAAATTGAAAGAATACTGGAAGTCAATTAATGAATTTTTGCAGGCTCTTTTACAGATAATTTCATTATTTCTAAATCTCTTATATTATTCAACACACCTGTACCTCAAAGTGTTAAAAAGGTTAAGCTTCCCTTGTTATGGTCTATTCTAGCAGTGGCTAGGAAAATAATAACCAGAAATTGGATTTCAGATACACCTCCTTCGTTCAATGAATTTAAAAATGTTATGAATATAGTGTGCCATATGGAAATAAACACAATTAGGTCAAGAACAACTAGAAAAACATCTTATTATATTGTATGGGATAATTTACAAAATTTGTTAAAAAAATCCTAATGTCAATAGCATGGTATTTTAGTTTAATTAATTGATCTGATTGTAGTGGATGTCTTTATAAATACTTTAGTTGTTTTGTTGAATGTTATAATCATATCTATTTTTAATTACTTGTATAAAATTGTTATGATATTTCTCTTGTATGTTAAAACAATAAACCTGTTTTGAAAAAAAAAAAAAGAAATGTCAATGACAACTGAAATGTTTACACATTCACACCACTAGAGTGGTGTTAACATGGCTATGTTAATTTTGTTGTTTGGAATAGTATAGCCAGGTCAAAGTTTACAGAGGTAAATTCAAGTTCATAGTACAGACAGAATTTGATAACATTAAAATACAGTATAAATGTGTAAGAAAGGTATTCTACTCAGTCCAAAGTCTACCCAAAACCGAGCTCTTCTAGTGATCATACTGCAGCAATCGATCTCTTTATCTCAGTGGATAACAAGCTTCAGTAGATATGAAGAAAAACTGAACAATGACAAAGATCCTGATACGAGACCATGCCAAGGAAGTGGGAAATAAGAAAGAGGGACAGACATCCATGCAAGGACAATATATTCATGAGCAATATTTTGAAAAACAGCATGAACTGGGAATGTATGCACCTCCAGGACCTACTAATACTTTCCCTAGCTACCAAATGGAAGCTTTACACTGGAGATAGAGGTGTCTGTTTTATATATGCATTCTGGTGTGGGCTACTGAGATCATAAAAAGGATGGATTTTACAGATTAAATAAGATATCTGTGGATACTGGATCACTGCTGTGGAACAGACTCCCCAGCCACATAAAAAAGTTCATCCCCGCCCATATTAAGTGCAACTTAGATCTATGGATGGGGAACAGAAAATTTACCCCAGGACTGCCGGCTGTACTATTAATGGACAGAGGTACCTCTTAAATGCTTTATCCCATGCATGGGTCCCCTCAAATTATCTATACTATGATTCCATTTATTCTATAATTATCGACCATGGGATGGGTAAGGCCAATCTTTAACCAAATGGGAAAGGTTATTTCGAGCACAAAAAGGGAAACTGACTAGACTTAAAGTGTCCGACAAGGGCAGCTAGCCCAGTACTTATCTATGAACCTATGTGCTCTGATTTAAAGAATGAGACAGATATGCATGACGTACGCTCATTACAAAATCACAGAACAAGTCAAAGAAACTAGATATCTGAAGGAAGGAAGGAAGGAAGGAAGACAAAATAAGGCATGAGTAGCAGACAAAGAAGATATAAAGTGGTTCCTGAGATGCTTTCACAGGGTCGTGACATAGAAAAGGAGATCCTACTGAATGTATCCACTTCAGCTGTATTATAATAGGAAGATGTAATGCTGCTTACTAAAAGACTGTTATTGATTTAGTGAATGGCTCAAAGTATCACACATCTGGTGAAACAGCACAAATGGAATAAGTGGAGAGAAGTCTGCAAGATATACCAACTTACTAGCAAAACATCCAGCAGTTTTGAAATTCAATGAAAAAGAAAACAAAATGAAAATTACAAAGTCTACACTAGTACATATGATGATGTACGAATATTATGTGTTGCAGAATCAGAGGATCAACAAACCATGCAGTAGGAATATAATGAAAGCCTATTATCCACTACTGGCAGAAATATATTGGCTTATTGACTTAACATTTTCTGCTGCGAAAGGCAACAGAATGCTCCACTTACCTGGGATATCACAACCTCATATTCTGACTGCAAGTCATTTGGTTTACTCAACAAAGGTGATGGGAAATAAGTTAGTGCTGTAGGTAACAGAAAATAAAGAGCAACAAAACAAAGAGTTAAAAAAGAGACTGTAGAAGCTTGAATGATTAATACTAATAAAGGACAGTGACTGCACAAAAGCACTTAAAGATATGGATAGTACAATTTTGTTCAGGGGCTACACCTCCACACCTTTTGAAGCTAAATATACTAACTCCAAGGTGTCACAATGCTAAATATAAAGGAAATACTTGGTTTTACTTTAAAACCAGTATTTTTTTATCTGTGACACAGGGAGACCTTGATGTTAGTATACAAAGCTAGGGATGTGGAGGTTGGCCCCACGTCTGATGGTGCAAGGGAAAGCCTGCTGACAAAAAAACACATCTTAAATAACTAATATTGAAAAAACCCTCCCATATTTACGCTGGTGACAGTATTTGCAGTTCCTTTACCGCACGTCTTACTTTTCTAATATATGGCTTATATCTACTCTTGAAAGACTACATTTAAAACTACAGACCTACTAGCACTATTCCTTAATCACTGTGTATGAGTTTTGTATATAAAAATATTTTATTCACTACCACAGTAAATTAATTATTTTTTAACAAATGCTTCTGAATAAATGCTTGCTGGAGTGGTGTAGAGGGATAATGCCCTGACTATGGCCCAGCAAACTCTGGTTGGAGTAGTGGCTCAGTCGACTGATGGAGTGGTAGGGAAGGGATGGGCATGCTATCCTGGGTGGGAGGGCACTCAATGATATGCTCCCTAAGGGAAGGCATGATTCAAAGAAGGGACTTTGCCTTCAGATGTAAACATTGAGCATGGAGGGGAAAGGGAGTGGGTAGAGCATAGACGACCCCTCCCCCAAATGGAAACACAGATGAGCAGCTCCTAGGTCACTCTTAGGATCCAGAATTGGCCCTAGCAATATCAGAGTAAGTCCAGGGGAGTAGAAGAATGGCTGGTAGACCAGACATGGACATGGGGCACTGGGGGACTGGGCCAGTAACAAAGAGGTCCAAGGGAGCCAAACAAAAATGATGCTCAATATACTAATGTATTTTAAATGCTTTCTAGACATCAAAGTTGTACTACCTGAGGGTAATTCTTTCCTGCCCCAGTATATTAACTTTCTTTTATAAGGCTGTTCAGTAAATGGGTACTTGTTATACATGCAAGTTTTGCCACTTGGTGGGGTAGCTATCAGATTTCTGACACACTGCTAAATAGATGAATAAATGCTAGCTGTGACATGCATTTTTTAAGCATAACATGTAACTGTTTCAAGAACAGGACCGGTGTATTAGTAGCAAAACACAGATATCACAAGACAGTCTGCGATATCCATGCTTATTCATTTTAGGTGACACTGCCTAATTATTTTACTTACAAACATCAGCTGGTTTTAAACTACTTATCATTTTGGGTGCTATACATTCCATTTTCTTCTGTATACTGCAAGTAAACGAAGTGCTCCTATTTGTGTGCACGACTTACTAAATATTGCAAGTAATTCTATTGCTCCTGTATACTGCTGCATGAATTACTGTTTTGCAATTGCTAACTATCCCAAGGATCAGCTCTTGTTTTAACTGCTTACTATCCCAAGGATCAGCTCTTGTTTTAACTGCTTAATCATTTTAGTTGCTACTCTTTTGCATCTGCTAATACAACTTTACTGTCTGTTATTATCAGACATATGGGTGGCACAGTGGATAGTGTTGTCACTTCACAGCAGGAGGTTCCCTTGTTCGATTCTTGGGTAAGATGCCTTCTTTGTGGAGTTTGCATGTCCTTGCTGTGTTCAAATGAGTTTCCTCTGGGTGCTCTGGTTTCCTCCCACATTCCAGACATGCAGTAGGTGGACTGCATACTCTAAATTGAAGACAGGTGTGAGTGTTCATACAAGTGTGTGGTGTAGAAGAACTACTGTGGCAGGGCTAGCCTCCTGGCAGTGTAAACCTTGGCTCTAGATGACTGTCTGTTGAAGTGACACTCTGACCCCATGTGCAAAAATGAGAAAAGAGGTTGTAGATGGATGGATTATCAGACATACATCACTAGTCTACCAGATAGCTATAAATTATGTTTTAAATAATGTCCTTGTCTGATTCTGAAAGCTTAAAGTGGAAATTTGACTAATATATCTGGTAAATCTCCTAATTTCCATTAAGGTATACTCAAGACGCCTTTAGAGCTTTCACATTAGGGCTGTTGATTCTGATTCACGAGGTTCAGTCTTCTAATACATGAGGATTCACCAAATACCTTCACTGCTGCATGTGCATCTGCAGGTTAAAGTTGGATCTCTTCCAATATTTAGGTCACTCTCCATTCATGGGAAAGGACTTGGAGTCTGTTTTCCATCCCACAGACACTCTCTTCTCCAGTATTTAATATTGTTGCATGAAGGTCTGCCTTTGTTTTAACTTATTTACTTGAAGTTCCTCCTGTCTATGCTACTTCCCAGACCATATTTTCCAGCTTTCTCAATTATCACCAGCTGCCTATTGAGGAGTTTGGAACCTCATATCTATTATCAAGGCAAGCCTAGCCTTTATTTTGTGTTGAGGTCCTTTAAGTCCCCCACTGCATGTACAATGGCATCACAGGGCAACAAGCATGTCAGTGTGCTCCCAACTTCTTAATACACCTCAACATGTTACAGTGGTACTTTTTTCTGGATGCTTGCATCACTGAACTCCCCAAGTTCCAAGATGTTATGGTATGGCCAAAAAAAAAAAAACTCACCACAACAGAAGGGACAGGAGGCATGAGGCCAAATCCTCCCTTCCTCCTGTCCCCTGGATACTCTAGAAATGCTTCAGGTTTATTTGAGAATCCATATCACTGATAGCATATTTGAGAAGATCTGTCCTTTAATGTCATATGTGCATATACATCAGCTAGCCTACATGCACCTAAGGGAAGATATGAAAATAAACTGTACAAACTTATCCATAAGAACAGACCAAGGAAGAAATTAACGAGTGCTGTTTAATTTGCTGCAGTAACTTACAGCTAAAAATCTTTTTTTTTTCTTTCTACAGTATCTCTGATATGACCAATCATACTGTAGTACATAAATACATTGCATTGCTTCAAATAATAAGGGACTAAAACACTATGATGAGCAATAAAAAAAAATAATAAAAAAATAGAGAGGTATATCTGTGCTAACTTTTTACATTTTTAAGGAAAACTGAAACTCTAAATAGATGAGTAACTCTTACAAAATTGCAGTCTTGAAGATGTTTGGTGGAAAAGTTATTGTTATGAGACAGCAGTCTGGGGAATATTTGGTTCAGTCTGAAACATGTAGTTTAATAACATAAATATTACAAATACTCACAGAAATCAGTTCTGCTGGCTCTCTGCTGGCACTCCTCTGGGTAGTCTCGCTGCACTCTCCCCCACAGCTCTGCATTGATCAGGGTGTTCTGTCTGATGTGGTACTGAGCCCAGGATGAAAACCATTGCCTGCAAGATGGGCAGCACACAGCCCAGGATGAAGACATGTCCCAACATAGGGGGCAACATGTGTTGAGCTTCTCCAAAGCATGGTGAAAGCAAGGCATACAAAATGTATGCTTGCATGGCAAGGTCACTGGTTCAAAAAATATATCCAAGCAGATAAGGCACATGTAATCATTGAGCAGTGCCTTTTTTGTACTGTCAAATTCTAGTCCTGTAAAAAAGCAAATGAAAAATTATCTGTGCACATTCCAAACATACATCTGAAACTCTCCACTGTCCTATTTTAAAAAGGACATACTAATTTCATTTATTGTAAACACCCACAGATATTGAAATATGTTTTGAGCCATAAAACCCTATAAACTTTTTTTTTTATTTATTTGCTAAGGTTTAATTTATCAGGTAAGACTGAAAGCAGGTCTTTTGTAATGTGGTCCCCAGTGTAAGCCTGTTTATAGATGGGCCTTGCACTAAAGTAAGTCACTTACACTGAGAACACCTCTTTTGGAATCTGGCCCTTTGTTTTACTACTGGAATTAACTCCACAGCGGTACCTGATTGAAAGCAGTTTAGTATATCAGACGCTATAAAGGAATCCACACAAGCACTCCTACCCCAGAAAGATAATACTTACAAGAACTCTGATGTGGAGTACAGTATCACTGACATCCTGACAAATCAAAACAGTCCCAACAGTTATCCCTAAGCATTCTACATAAATAGCTGAACAATCCAGGGCCTATTTGGACAGTATAACCCCTAAATACACGCTTACAATTTAAAACAGACCCATAACTACTGTACTACAACTTGTAATCCATCTCACCCTTCAAACTGTCCTAGTTAACAACATCAAAAATATTTGATGAAGCCTATGCCATGGGCATTCTCTGCTGATTTCTTAGCCTCCATTTTTTTAACAATGGCTCCTTTTCTCTGTCTCCTTCCATATTACATCATGCTCCCAAGTTCTGAAAGTCAACAGTAATAATTCATTAACATATAAGGGAGTGGAGGTCCTTCAGTTAAACCCATCTTCTGTCTCCTCTTTTGAACTTCATGGAAAAATGTGTATGCTCTGTTTTGCTTATATTGTATATCACTTACAGTGTGCAGAACAAGCAGAATAAATACCTCTGGCAATTAACTGTGTGGAAACACAAAAACGAAACAAAGTAGCAACTGTAACCACAAAGAAACACAGTCGAGGTCCAACTTCGTAATATTCCAAACACAACACAAATCGGGAGATGAAAGTTAATGCAAACAAAGACGATAAAAACTGTATAAAACTTTAATAAATGGTAACAGCTTTCACAAGTACGATTGTTTCTTCAGACCACTTTAACTTCAATACAAAACATCAACTAAATAAATACCATCTACTAATTGATTGAGTTCTATCCTTAACCAATGAAATGTAGACCATTTCTAGTTACTAAGATATGCCCAATTGCTTGGAAGATCACTGCTCTCACGCCTTTCACTCAATCGACCTGCCATTTAAAAATAAACATATAATATACATTTTTATATAAAAACTATTTAAAATCATTAAACCAACAGTACAACCAAACATTATTTTGCAAAGAAAAAAAAATATTAAAAATGTACATCACCTTCTTAGTCTCCTTGCCTTAAGAATGGGCTTTAGGGAGATATAATCATTTAAGCCCAGATCCTGATGCGATCTCAGCCTTAAGATCCAATGTAACTCCGAACGCTCTGTCTCATTAATCAAATCCCTCATTCTCATGCCTTCCTTTATCACTTCTAAGACTAAGAACTTAAATTCATGTCCCTTACCTTGCTCAATCATATGTTTAGCGAGTGTGCTATAGTTCAAGCCTTTGTGTGCACAATAATGATAGTCCCTAATTCGTTCTCATAGGTGCCTATTGGTCTTGCCCACCATAGCCGGCTTTAGGCACCAGCTAACCCTGCAGTCGCTGGGGGCCCCCTGTTCCTGGCAAGTTATCTTATCTTGATATTTTGCAACATCTGTCAAACTAACAAAGGCTAGTACAGCAATCTTGTATAAACCAGGTGGGTAATAACTCTTATTTATATCTCCTTTAAAATTCAAAGATCTCTCTGGTTATAGTAACAGTGTTTTATCAAGTAACAGGCTTCACAATTCCATTAAATATTTTACCACTGACATAGTGCCTGTGGCTTAGTTAAACCCTTCTTGATGGACATTCTCTCCACTAAAAACAACAACATAGCGAGTTTTAGGTACCTGCAATACCTGTGGTTGCAAGGGGGTCCTTAATCATCCTTGACTGTGTGCCCCCCCCCCACACACAAAAGCTGCTGCTGGTTGGGAAAAATAAGGAGAAAAATATATTAATTTCCTGATTATGCTGTTTAACCTATCTTGTCTTGGTTTGTGATTTGTTGTGGAGTTGACCGGTAAGAGAAGTTTTATTTTAATTTATATTGCATTTGTTATCACTATTTTTAACTGTTTGTAGGTAGGAAGAGACTGCTTATTAACAAGCTTTACTTTGATTCATATTTTGTTGTTTTACCTTTAGTTTCACTGCTGGTTGTGAGAAAGGGATAGGTTTTAGACAGGTAAGCTCTAGCCACCCCAAGGGGCCTAGACAGCTATAAATTTACACAGACTGCAGAGAGGAAAATTCTGAGCATATCTAAACAATCCTGTCTTGGTTTATGATTTGTTATGGAGTTGACTGGTAAGAGAAGTTTTATTTATTTTTACTGTTAAAAGGAGGTGCGACTGCGAGCTACAGTGAGTGATGTAAAGAAATTACACTTCTGTCTGGCTGGTAGAACTTGTATGGTCAGAACAAGTTTATTGTATTTAATTATTTAGTTGGATATTGCTGGTATAATTTTTGTCATAGAAGTTGATTTAAGTTCCTTTGAATTCTTTGCTACTGACTTTGTGTAATTTTTTTTTCTTTGCAATATTTTATTCATTTAAAGCTGAATATTGATTCCTTAAATGAGTATGCAATTAACAATTTGCTAATGGACAAGTATCTTGTACAGTGTAATAAATGCTATGCATATTTAAAGGTAACAGGTGATAACACTGGTGATCTGTGTTCCTCGTGTCAAAAGTTGGATGATTTGCTTACTATTGTTAGAAGCAAATCTCGATTTGATGATGATTGCACATGTGCAACTGGCATGGCTCCTGAGAACTGGTGCATCATATATTAATGACTGGACTGATGAACTAAATAATGTTAGGTATAGAACAAATAGAACAGATTTAGGAAATGATGCATCTATTTTCTGCAAAGAACATTCAACTCCTATGAAACATTATGATGCCTCTGAGAACTATAGAATTGTGGATGCAAGCACTCAGCAATCTGAGGATCCAGTTTGTTTAAAAGGAAATAAAAGAAAGAAAGAAAGAAGTTCTCAACAAATAAGGAAGAAAAAGAAACTGACAAATAACTGTAAAGGAAAGAGAATACATAGTAAAAAGGATTCTGCTTTGTTATGTAACACACTGGTGGCAAGGAATGAATCTATCAGAAAACCCTCAGTCTACAGAAAAAGGCATCACCTTTCCAATGGAAAAGATAGAAAAAAGAGGCAAGAGGCAGGTGAAAAGGAAGAAATCAAAACTGAACCTGGAAGGATTGAAGAACATTACTGTAAGAAAAAAGAAGGGAAAGACAGATGTTGACTACATGGCTTAAGATGTGGATTTGTAATGCCAGCTGGATGAGAATTTAATATGCAATGAAAACAGTGGAATTAATAAGACTAACAGTGATGAATATCTATCCTTCATAACAATTGATAGAGCAGAAATGACTGTATTAGAAGCTGAAGCTTCTGCAGAGATGGTCAGCAAAGACATTCTTGTAATTGTAGATTCAGTTATTAGAGGAACTGATACTTATATTTGCAGAGATGATAATGAACATCGAGTAGTGTTATGCTTGCCAGGAGCAAAAATCGAAGATGTGAAACAAGCCTTGGAATGCCTTAATGTAAGGAAGTATGGATCTGTTTTTATTCATGTTGGTACAAATGATGCCACCAACAAAGATTCTCTGACTGTTAGTCGGGAACTGAGAGCCCTCCTAGATAGTATAGCTTGTACTGGTGTTAGGACATATTTTTCACAAATCACCTATAGAAAGGAGAGTCAGGTCACTGTGAATGAAAATATTTTTTGGATAAACACCTACATGGAAAACATGTCCTGTTTAAAAATAATGGAAATGTGCAGAGCATCCAAGCCTTGTTTTGGGCGCACACGTGTTCAGACAGGATGGAGTGCATTTGTCTAGATCAGGGAAGAGAAGTTTTGCAGCAGATATTTTGCAATATTTGACAAACACTAGCCAGGATTTTTGCCAGGTCAGAAATGTAACAGTTCACAGATAGCAACATTTGATGCCTCTCTGATGGTTGTTAATGCTGGAGGTGTTATGATAGGGCTTAAAGATGGCTATGAGACCTGAGATTATTACTTGTTCAATGATAACACCAATACAGTCAAGTGCAGATGATCTAGAGGAATTCATACATTTCTTACATGAAACACAGGAGGGAAGAATAATATTAGCTAAGGACTTAAATTTACCAGAAACAGACTGGAATAATATTGATTCAACAACGTTAGTAAAGAAATTATTCACAGAGTATATTCAGGAACAACAAATGCTTCAGATTGTAAAAAAAAGCCTACCAGGGGACAGAATATACTAGATATTTGTGTTCTCAAAGAAATTACTGTAACTTCAAGTCAAGTTTTACCACCATTGATGTGCAGTGATCATGAGGTTATTAAGGTTAATTTGTTGCTAGATAATTCTGCCAAACTGAAATTTAAGCCAGTGCACAGAAACGGTTACTATATAAAACTAACTGGAGTGAAGTATTCATTGTAAAAGCTGCAGGTGGAATGTGGAAAGTTTTGAAAGAGAAACTGAGTGCAAAAAGTAAAAAAAATGTTTAACATCAGGATCTAGGCATGCAACATCAGGGGGTATATTTCCATAAGAACAAGATACCTGATTAAGGTGAGAGAGAAAAAATATAAGAAATGGAAGAGAGGTCAAACTACAACTTTGAAAACTGAAATAAACAAGCTGGACAAACAGCATAGTGTTAGACAAGATCAAGAAAAATTGTAAGAAAATTTATATAAAGCTATTGAGCATAATAGGAAACCTTTTTATAGATACACAAGATATGGAAGGAGTAAAGATACACAAATTGATAAACTGTGTGCAGATTCTAAAATTTATTCTCAGACACAACAGATTATAGATATATTTACAAACTATTATGCAAAACAATTTGGCTCCACAAAAGGTGTGGTAAGTTGTTTTAGTGACATCCAGGTAACTCCAGATACTGGAATCAAATTAGATTACATTGAAAAAGAACTGTGCAAACTGGATCCAAACAAAGCACAAGGAGGAGACAGAATAAGTAACAATGACCTACGAACACTTCAGCAAGAACTTACACTACCATTATATCTATTATTCACTAGATGATATAAATGTGGGGAGATTCCTCAAGCTTGGAGACATGCACTTATTAAACCTGTCTTTAAGGGAAAGGGGAGTAGGGCAAACCCAGAATCATATAGTAACTAATATTGTATGTCACAAAGTAATTTTGATTTTCTTTTACCTACTTTATGTATATTCTAGTCCACTACACCTCCTAGGTGTACTAGATAAACTGCCAGATCTGCCAACAGCCATACTCCCCCCCCCTCCTGTTTTACTACTGTTGTACTCCACTGTCCGTCTCTATGATACTGCAGCCCCCTACCTTTATTGTAATAACCCTCCCTTCTCCATTACTTTTCTTTTCTATTTTTATCCACCTGCTGTGATCTCTTTACAGGGTTATTACAGACTTTGGCCACTAGATGGCAGTTTTTACCCACCTCTAATTTCACTTTTGTTTCTCTTCCTATCTCTTGCTTTAAACCTTTTACGCTTGTTGAACACTTCTCCTTTACTATCTTCTTCTATAATCCTTTTAAACCTTGTACACATCTCCTCCCATAGTCCTTATAAACCCTTTACCCAGCCCTCCTCCTCCACCTTCACTACTCCTAGGCTAACCCTTACTCTCCCAGTTTTCTCTCTCTTTTAACTCTCCTTTCCTCAGACTCACAACTTCTGCCTTGTTACTTACTGACTCCTGTTCTTACCTACTACCTTACTGATTGTTTTTTTCCTCACTCCTTTCACCTTAATTGGGTATGCCCCACTCCATTTGCCCTGCAGGTTCAGTCTGCTCCCCTACCCTATCCCCAAATCCACCCACTCCCAGTGGTCCTAGACTTATACCTCACTAAGCACTCCCCTTTTTTTCTCTACCTATCACAAACCTCCCCATCACTAGGCCACTCCCCTATCTCTTTCTTTCCCACTTAGTTCAAATTACCTCTCCCTTTAACCACTCCATTACCTGTCCTAAACTACTTCCCGTATCTACCTCCTATTCAACCTCCATTAATTTCCTTTTCTTCTTCTGTACCCTGCTTAATCTCTTGAAACATCCTCATCTATTTTTCTACCTCACTTACACACAAGCTACTCTCATCTGATATCTACTCACTACCATGTCCCCAACACACAAAACTATTTTCACATACATCCTACTCTTAACTACCGCAATAGCCTCTCTGACCATACCTTATTCACTGACCTTCTTTGAAAATCTTACTCTACTTGAACAAAACCATCATTTCCAACAAACTGTACCCTCTTCTTTTAGCTACACCCTCAACCACAGTAACATAACCTGTACCTCTAACTATATACTACCAAAATATCACAGATCAACCCATGTGACTTACTTCACCATCAAAAAGAATTTTAATAATTCCCTCAAGACCCTTAAATTCCTACACTATCCCCAGTGTTACCTTCTCCTAGATGGGGATATTCATCCAAACCCTGGCCCCAATACTAGCAATAGGAATAACCTTGATAATGTAACTTTACCTAAACCTTCTACATTAGCTAAAGCACCTAACTCCCTCCTGATTGCTCACCTTAATATTAGAAGTATTAACAATAAAATTCCACACCTGCATGCACTCCTGAACTTGCACTCATTTGATATTCTATGTCTTAGAGAAACCTGGCTAAAACCTTCTACTCAAGACCAGGAAATTACCCCTCCAGGCTATAACATCCTTAGATGTGACCGCAAAACCAAAAAAGGTGGGGGTATAACCGTTATCTATAAATCTAATCTCCAAGTACCTCTCCTTAATGAGCTTCCATCACTAGACACCAAATCTGAAATACTGTCTACCAAACTCCAAATCAACAACACCAGATCTATCAACCTAATTTGCTTGTATCTTCCCCCTGGTAACAATACTAATACTCTTGAAAACTTACTTAATTTCCTCTCTACCCAACTACAGGAAGTACAGGAAACCATTGTACTGGGTGACTTCAACATAGACTGGTTAACCTGTAGTTCTCAGAACCCTACTAACCACATAAATCTCTATGGATTCTCTCAATTAATAAACACTCCTACTAGAATCCACAAACCTAACAGGAAAGAATCTACTCTTGACTGGATCCTTATTAATAACCACCCTAGCAATTATACTCCAGGAACCCTTTCCGACACTATTAGTGACCATATGCTTACTTACATTATTAGACAAAAATTTCATATCCCAACTACTCATAAACTCAAAACTTCCTGCTCAAAGAAATTCTTTAATCCTGATAGTTTCCTGAATGAATTGCAAGCATGTGACTGGTCACCACTGAACCATCTTGAACTTGATGAGACTATGACCTACTTCAACACTAACTTTCTTCAAATCCTAGACTATCACACACCTTATCACTGTATTAGAATAAGATCCAAATCTGCCCCATGGCTAACAAAACAAACTAAGCAGAAGATGCTCCTCAGAAACAAAATATGGGCTAAATGGAGAGCTACCAAATGTCCGTCTGATCACCTCCTCTTTAAACAGTTAAGAAATGCCACCAAGAAGGATACTCTTAGAGACAAAAAAGACTTCTACCTTCACCTCCAACAAACTAGTCAACAAACACCACAAAAATTTTGGTCAGAGATAAACAAATTTCTTCAGCCAGGACACTCGACTACTCCTGCCCCATTAGGTTTCAACCATAATAATTTCAACCAGATCCCTGATGCCTTTAATAAATACTTTACAGAAGCCATTCAAACCCTAGCCAATTCTTTACCTCCATCTACTGCTTCCCCACCAAATACCTCCAAGACTTTGTCTCCTACCTTTCATATACAACCTATTCCTACATCTCTTATTTATAAACTGCTTAAAAAACTGAAACCTTGCACCCCATCTGCGGACCGACTCCCATCTGAATACCTACAAATTGCCGCAAAAGCTATACACTACCCCATATCTATACTTATTAACAGAACTATCTTTGAAGGCAAAATCCCTACCATATGGAAAGTATCTCACATCATCCCTCTACATAAAGGTGGATCTTCTATTGAGCTTTCGAACTTTCGCCCTATTGCCTTACTCTCCCCATTAGCTAAGATAATGGAAAAATGTATTCATAAACAACTACTCAACCACCTTCTACAAAATAACCTACTAGCCAACTGCCAACATGGCTTCAGACCATTCCATAGCACAATGACTGCCCTTTTATCCTTCACTGACTCTATAAATAAAAATCGTAATAACTCCTTTTCCTCTGCACTATTTATTGACCTGTCAAAAGCCTTTGATTATGATTAACCATAACTTACTTCCAGACAAACTAAAGTACCATTCTCTTGATCCACAAGCATTACAATGGTTTTGGTGTTATCTTAAAAACAGACAGCAAGCAGTACTTTGGGATAACAATCTGTCTTCATTACTCCCAGTAAATATTGGAGTCCCACAAGGCTCTATCTTAGGTCCCCTTCTTTTCTCCTTATTTATTAACGACCTCCACATGGACATACCTCAAGCCACCTGCATTCAATATGTAGATGACTCAACCTTAATCTGTACTGCTAAGAACATAACATCCCTCTAGTCTCTCACCCAAACTATGTTCCAAAATGTTGAAAACTGGTTTATGGAACATTGCCTCCTCCTTAATCCCAAAAAAACAAAACTACTGCTTTTTACTCCAACTCAAAAATCATCCACACCATTCTTCTCTATAACCTCTAACAATGCTACTAACATAACCCCAGATACTACCACCTGCCTATTAAGTGTTACAATTGACAATTGCCTTAACTATGATGACCATATTAACGCCACCATAAAATCTGTTAACAAAAAAATTGATACTCTCTATAGAATCAAACCCTTCCTTACCCCACAAATCTATCAACCTAATTTGCTTGTATCTTCCCCCTGGTAACAATACTGACTGGTTAACCTGTAGTTCTCAGAACCCTACTAACCACATCCACAAACCTAACAGTAAAGAATCTACTCTTGACTGGATCCTTATTAATAACCACCCTAGCACTTATACTCCAGGAACCCTTTCCGACAATATTAGTGACCATATGCTTACTTACAGGAAAACTATTGCCCAGACCCACCTCATTTCTACCCTTTTCTATGCCTCTGCTATATATACTAACCTATCAAAAGACAACATTTCCAAACTTTCTACCTGTTATAATAGCATAGCTAGATTCATTACATGTACTCCCTTTAAAACTCACCACTGTCTTAACCTCAAACAACTAGGATGGCTAGAATTGCATAACCACATACTCTGTTAACAGTCACTTACCACTCAAAAGATCCTATACCACCCCAATAATACCCCTATCCTCACTAATCTGATTTCACCATATAAAAATCTAGTTACACTACATTCTGCTAATAAACTCCTGGTCTCCTCTATTAAATCTAACAACAAAGCTGGTGACTCACTTTTCTCAAACACTACAGGTAAAAACTGGAATCAGCTCCCTCCTGAACTATCTAACCTAGCTTCTACTTCTCTATTCAAAAAACATATTAAAGAACATCTTAAAACTCAATGGCTTTGCCCCTGTGCTAACCCAGACTGAAATCTATTTCCCCTCCTACTCATACCCCTTTCCCTACCCCTCTGACTTAGGCCTCTAACCTAGGCCTCCTAATCTTGTTTCTTTTTTTCATAGTAAGAGGATAAATCATAAGGACTTTGCTCTGTTGTGCTCATAGCCACTTTATGTTTAGTACACCTGTTTTGTTCTACTTAATTTAACTTTTAGCATAATGTCTATAGTCTATAATTACATCACTATAATTTTGCTTTTAACCAATGCTACCACTGTACTGTTTTCGTACATGTCTTTGTTATATATTGTTAACTTTGTTTTACTGTTTATGCTTGGAACTTTCTCCCCGGGCCTCTACTGAAAATGGACATATATCCAGTTAGACTAGCCCAGTCAACAAATGTAAAATAAAATAAATATAGACCTTTAAGTCTACTTTCATGTTGTTGAAAAAAAATGGAGAAGGTAATACTGGAAATGTTATTGTCAGAACTGGATAGGTTGGGATTTGAAACCATGTATCAGCATGCATATGTTGAAAATAGATCTATTACCACCTGTAACATGATGTTCTATAACAATATAGTAGCTGTGAATGAAAAATTGTGCTGTGATGTGATTTATATAGATTTAACTTCAGCATTTGACAGAGTAATGCACAAACCACTGATCAATAAATTAGTACAACTAGGTGTTGATGTACTGTTGATAAGATGGATAGCCGCATGGCTTACAAATAGGGCATGGCAAGTATCACACACCAACTGGACAGGTGAAATCCTTGGTTACAGTTAAGGTGTCCGACAGGGCTCTGTCCTAGGCCCTTACTTGTTTAGATTGTATCTTTTAGACCTTACTTTTGTATCTAAGGTGTTCTACAGTCTATATGCTGATGACCTGAAATTGGGTAAACTGATTACAAGTGTTACAGATAAGACATGTCTGCAAAATAATTTGACTAAATTGACCATTTGGGCACAGGAGAATAATATGTTTATAAATACATCAAAAACTAAGCATATGAGATTTGGGAGACACAAACTGAAAAATGAATATTTAATGCAGCACACAGTAATTGAAACTGTGGACTCGTTTAAGGACCTGGGTATATGGGTAGATTCAGCTATGGGTTTTTTTAATCATATTAACCAATTGGCTAATGATAGTTATAGAAATATAGATTGTATAAAATGATTTATAAACTCTAGGAAGTCAAACATAATGAAGTCATTATTTGTTAGTTACATTAGACCCAAACTTGAGTATGGAATAACAGTATGGAAACCCTATAGGAAAACAAGCATGAATAAACTGGAAAGAGTACAGCGGAAATATACTAAGGGCATCCATGGATGTGAAAATCTAAGTGATTATGAAAGACTAAAATATCTGAACTTGTACAGTGTCTCTTACAAATATTAAAGAGGAGATCTTATTCAAGTATATAGGGCACTTAGGGACAACTACCTCTGGGAATGTTTGGGGTTATCAAAAAGTTCTAGAGAATCATCAGATAACCTATGTAGAAGATTCTATAGGAATGAGAAGTGTATTAATTGGTTCTCTGACCATGTTTGAAACATTTGTATATATGTATGTATATATGTATGTATGATATGACCCTGTTAGGATGAAGCTGATCATGAACATAAGGTAAGCAGTAGAGAGATCAGCAGGCTGGAGTGACTGATCTGAGTGCAAACGTGTTTGCTTCTTTCAGGGAGTTTTATAAATAATGGTTAAATACCAGATACTACAACTCAACTTTTTTGCAGAAGAATTCAGCACAATACCGAAAATAATAGACCCCACTCTGATGGACCTCCTGCAAATCCACAAAACAAACAGCACCAAAATTACCCATTCTAAAGACTTAAACCTTGCCTGTGATATACATAGGACCTGCTGAAGAGATAGGGATGTATCTCAGAGACTCCCCATCCATGTGAAGCAGAGTTCCTCCCTAACCCAATTCAAGTATAGCTTGGACAATTGGATGGGAAAACAGAAATTCATCCCTGGTTTGGCACCTATCTCTCTAATGGAGATAAGCAACCTGTAAATGGTTCATCTTCCAAGCCCTTGGTTACAATTATCAAGGGTATCAGAACTTTTCACAGATTTAGGATGCATGGCTAGGCTTAAAAAGGCCCTTGTGGGTTTTAGCCTAGTAAACACCTATAAACCTATGAATATAGGCTCAACATCAGGAACACGTTTTAAATATGACTCTAATTCACTTAAAAAGTTAATAAAATAACATCCTTTGCATCAGCATGCATTTTTGTGGGCAATAAGAAGTATAAACCTCTGATGTCTGGAATTATTGACTGTCTGTAATCCTGAAGGCTTTACTAGCAGATCAAACTTTTTTATGAAGGACAGAGTAAAATTGTGAGCAAAATCAAGGAAGGTCTGCGAAATCAGAGACCGTGACCTGTGTGCATTACTCCTCACCAAGGTAAATAAAAGTGACTTACCCCCTGCTGCTGTTTGCCAATTGCTAAACAGCGGTCACTAATCAGGTGTGGCAGTACCAGTGTTGCATAATGTATTGCTGTTTAGCGAAATAAGTACAAAACTAGTATTGCTATGGTTTTTGTCTGTGTTTATAAAAAAATATCACTGATTTTTATCTCTGCATACAGCTAATAATGCCAGGACAATTACATTATTCTTCTGAGTATCAGTGAAAAATGTAGCTAACAAGTAATTATATTTCAAAAGTAATGCATAAAATAAATCACAGAACATTCAGACACTTCAGTCTTCAAGGAGTCTGGTGGCCCCCACTCCTCAGACTACATAAATTGATACAGGGGGCTCCCTTAATCATCCTTGACTGTGTGAAGTCCCCACAAAAGTTGTTGCTGGTTGGAGAAAAAGAAAAATGAGAAACCATGTATTAATTTCTGATTATGCTTTTTAACCTGAACAGGGCTGACCTTGTTAGGATAAAGCTGATAATGCCCTCTACTCTCAACTGCACCCATTCTAAAATCAGCCATGTTCAGATGTGTGTGAACAGAAAGCTGCTGTAGGTTATTAGGGGGGGTGGTTACTTGTTTAATTTTCATTACAGTCAAACCATAGAAGTGTGCACATGAGATAATTACAGACTTTTGTTTGGGCTGAGGACAGTGTGGTCATTGTTTTTTTTTTTTACTTTTCGTAGAGATGTCAGAGGTGTACAAAGTTTACTGTAGCTTGTGTAGGGGTAGAGTACTGTCTAGGAGCAACAAAGTAGAATACATTACTGTAATCTTTATTTTTTTCAGTTTCACATCAAGCACTTATACAGGTACAGCCTCTGATGGTTAGGGTTGAGACGTGAGGAGGCATGGTATGTATATGTAAATCAGCACTCACTTGAAACACACAACTGTGGCAATTTGAACCTCTGCTTTCATCCCAGTCTAACACCAGAGGGATGCATAGGCAGTGACTGTCTTTTTTTGGGGGGGAGGGGTTAGGGAGGCAGGCCATATTCCCAGATTGGACCTCTGTATTCAGACAACAAATGGCTTGTTAGTTTATTGTGAGCTACTATTTTGTCATCTTTGAGTATTAAGCCTCGGGCACAACTTAAGTCTTCCTTGAAAGAAAAAAAGACTGAAATTCTTTTCTTACTCGTGGTTTTTGTTAACAACACCATTGCACTAAAATGTTGGGAAAATGCTCTAAAATGCATCCCAGAACACCTATAACCTTATGGCTTCTTGGGCCCTGGTTTATCTGAGTTATTTCCTAAATGGTTATTACTGTGCTCTCTTGGTCAGGAAAGGTGTGCTGAAAAGATGCAAGGAAAACCTAAGCTGAACAGCAACGCTGAATTTCTTTCCTTAATCATAATTTCTGTAGAAGCCATTACTAGATGAAAACATTATGTAAAAATAAAAATAAAATAAAATGCACTTTAGAGCATATAGACAGCATTTCACCTAATAGGTGAACATAGTGTGATACACAGGCATGTTGTACTGTAAGAGCTTTGTCATTACAGATCAGTATGTACTCACTACACCTAGAAGTTTGCAGCATAAATTAAAAGACTGCTTTGGAGGAGTGGCAGTGACAGGGTGATACTATGACGGAAGTGCATAGGGGGGCCCTGATCTTGATATTTGCTGTGGGCCCCCAAAATGCTAACACCGGCCCTGTTGCCCACATAGAAAGACCTACAAAGGATACAATGAGCTAAATAAATTAATGTTTTAGTGTTACAATCTGCCTGTGCTCTAAGGTTATACATTTTGCCATCATCCGGATGAAGGAACACAGGGGATTTATCTATAAAATTACAAAACGAGACCCTTTGCATTCTCTAGTACCTGATATATTACTAATAGCATCCATCATCTACTTCCCCTTGGGGTAACACAACCTCTGTTGCAAGGACTTTTTATTCTTCTACCCAAATCTGGGTTTAAGTCCTGCTAACTTAGCAATCTCATTGTCTGTATGCAGAATGTGCCAGTATTTATTGATAATTTTCCAGAGGTCCTTATCATCACTAGTATAAGTTAGACAAAATGTTTTATGATTATCCTGTTTCCTCTGTGTATTTTGTGCCTTAAGGTGAAATGAAAAATAAGGCTTCCCATGGGTTGTTCTAGATTGCCTTGCTAACTAACATGTCTTCTCAATATGTTTATTCATTAATGGTGTCAAAATAGTAAGCCTTGTCCATCACCACCACAGAACCACCTTTGTCAGCTGGTCTGATCTCATTGTAAAGTCATCAGAGCATGTCTGTCTTCTGAGGTAAGATTCTCAAACCCCCTTCTCCTGTGGTTATTACTCAGTAAGTGTGAGGAAGAAATGTATAATGAAATGTTGAAAGATTTAACCAAGTATAGAGTGATTCGTAAGAATGTCATAGAATGTCTGAAGGAAGAAAATGTGAGATCATTGAGTAAATGTGTACAAAGTAATGCTATGTCAGAGGAACTGTATCAGTATTTTTAGCAGAGACCCCACTTATACCTACTTTCCATGGGATGCCTAAGATTCATATGGATCTGGTTACTCCACCTTTTAGACCAATAGTATCAAGGGGTGGGTGGCTCACTGAGCCTATCTCTGTCTATAATGAGAAACAACTGAGACCGATTCTTGAACAGTATACCTCTGTTTTACATGATGGTAAACACTTTTTACAGGATCTTTATAAGTGCCTTAAGGAAGACCGAGTACAGCACATCAAGTTTTTGGTTACACTTGATGTAACCTCTTTATTTGCAGTGATCCCTAATACAGAGAGTATAGAGATGGTTAAAAATTTCCTCATTCAGAAGAGTCGATATACTCCACAGAAGATAGATTTCATTTATTATCTTTTAGAATTAGCACTGGAATACAATGCATTCATATTTGATGGGGTGTATAATTTACAGACATCTGGCATAGCTATGGGCACATCTTGTGCCAACAGCTACACCAATCTGGTTATGGCTGAATGGGATGGTAATCATGTGCTAGGGTCACTGGTTTATAAGGAACTGGTGTGGTTTGCCCGTCGTTTTGTAGATGACCTTTTCTAGTGGACTGGAAATGAAGCAGAACTTTTGGATTTTTTAGATCATTTGAATCACAAAAGTAACTTTTGAAGGTTTACCATGACCTAGTCTGCCAGCCAGATTGAATTCTTGGATGTACAGGTAATTAGGGATACTGATGGAAGTTTCTTTATTAGAATGCATAGGAAAGAATGCTATTGTCCTTCATATGTTCATCGTACCAGTATGCACCCCAAGCATATGTTCCAAAATGTAGTTACAGGACAAGCCCTAAGAGCTTCTAGGGTTTTTGCTAGGAAGGATGAGTTCGAACAAGATTTGGGTATAGTTAAGACCAAGTTTTCCAACAGGGGTTACAAGGAATCTGATATTGAAGAGATGTGAGTTAGCAAGGCAATCTAGAACAACCCATGGAAGCCTTATTTTTTCTCTCCCCTTAAGGCTCGAAATACACAGAGGAAACGGGATCATCATATAACATTTTGTCTAACTTATACTAGTGATGATAAGGAACTTAGGAAAATTAACAATAAATACTGGCACATTCTGCATACAGATGATGAGATTGCTAAGTTAGCAGGACTTAAACCCAGATTTGTGTATAAGAATAAAAAGTTCTTGCAACAGAGGTTGTGTTATCCCAAGGGGAAGGAGACGATGGAGGCTATTACTAATATATCAGGTACTAGAAAATCAAAGAGTCGCAGTTTGTAATTTTATAGATGAATCCCCTGTGTTTCTTCATTTGGATGATGGTAAAATGTATAACCTTAGAACAAAGGCAGATTGTAACACTAAAAATTTAATTTATTTAGATCATTGTATCTTTTATAGGTCGTTATATGTGGGCAAAACCAATAGGTGCCTAAGAGAAGGAATTAGGGACCATCATTATTGTGCATGCAAAGGCTTGAACTATAGCGCACTCGCTAAACATATGAATGAGCGAGATGAGGGACATGAATTTAAGTTCTTAGTCTTAGAAGTGATAAAGGAAGGTGTGAGAATGGGGGATTTGATTAATGAGACAGAGTATTTAAAGTTGCATTGGATTTTAAGGCTCAGATCACATCAGGGACTGGGCCTAAATTATTACGTCTCCCTAATGCCCATTCTTAAGGTAAGGAGACTAAGAAGGTGATGTTTATTTTTGGGGGTTTTTTTGCCTTTGTAAAATAATGTTTGGTTGCACTGTTGGTTTAATGATTTTAAATTGTTTTTGTTTAAAAATGTATATTGTATGTTTATTTTTAAATGGCAGGTTGATTGAGTGAAAGGAGTGAGAGCGGTGATCTTCCAAGCAATTGGGTGCATCTTTGTAACTAGAAATGCTCTACATTTTATTGGTTAAAGATAGAACTTAAACAATTAGTAGATAGTATGTATTTAGTTGATGTTTTGTACTGAAGTTAAAGTGGTCTGTAGATGCAATCATACTTGCAAAAGCGCTTACCGTTTATTAAGTTTTATGCAGCTTTTATCGGGTTGTGTTCATCTTTGTTTGCATTAACTTTCACCTCCTGACTTGTGTTGTGTTTGGAATATTATGGAGTTGGACCTCGACTGTCTTCCTGTGTGGTTACAGTTGCTACTTTATATCATTTACAATATATCAAACAACAAGGTGGATGAACATTTATACCAGATTCATAGAAACAAATGGCGGGACATCCTTAATATAACAGTATGTGTACTACTAATAATGCAGATAACTGTTGCAATAAATAAAATTAAAAACTCAAGTTCCATGGAACCAAACAACATTCCTTGTGGCTTTACTGAGAGAGACTCAAAGAACATCCAGCTAAGCCCCTTTTGGTCATACTAAATAAACTGTTAGTATATGGACATGCCCTAATATATGGTAATAGGCTGCAGTGGCACCAATTTAGAAAGGAAGAAGGGGCCACATCAGATCAAAACAAGTTTTGAGCCATCAGACTGACTTGATATTCAATGTAAAATCATGAAGCAGGCCAGAAAGATCTGTATGTAGAATAATAAATGGGCCTACTTCTTTTAGGTATGGAACAATGTGTGTTTGCTGAAGGGAGATCTTGCTTTTTGAATCTTCTGGCATTGTGAACATCATGTTTAACATTGCTAAGGCATTCAACACTATCCCTAATAAGGCAGTATGTGACATTAAATGCATTACATGTTAATCCACATGTAGCTCAGTGAGTAAAACTGTAGGTACTCAACTGAGTACAGTAAGTTAGAGTGGAAGTACCTTTCCATTGTAATGAGGGGTACTAGTCATATCTCACAGGGTTGTGTCATAAGGGTGATTCTTTACCAAAATATTTGATACAGTGTGTGACAAATGGGAGGAATGTCTGACACATGATAAAAAAAATATTTATTAACTAGGTAACCCTACTAAGCACAAATGCTTGTTTTTCAGGGGTGACCAGGAGCATTTCTGGTTAAGTGACTTGCTCAGATTCACACAGCAGGCAAATGGAGTGTGACAGAATCAAGTCCAAGATTATAGACATCAGCTCCCCATCAGCCTGTCTACTTGGATCTCTTTACTTAGCTGCCAAATAAACATGAAACTGAAAATGGAAAGTACAGTAGAACCACATACACCACAGTGTATGACGTTTGTGAAATACACTGGCAGCATAAAGTATTGTGAAATAATAGTTTTAAGATATCATTGAACAATTGCAAAACTGCCTCCTTCTTCCTAGAGATGAGCCTTGTAATGTGTGATAGCTCCTCAGGCATAAAAGTGAGAAATGGACTCCGGATAACCAGATATGCTGATAACTGTAAACTGGCTAGCAAAATTACTTCAATAATAACAGCCAAAGTTCTCTAAGGCAGTCAACAAAAATGCATATATGGTGCAATACTGAAGATTTTAACAATAATGTCACTAAATATAACATCAAAACCTGGCTCAGTGGCATGGGGTGATAAAGCCCTGACTGCAACCCAGGCAGCAAGAGTTTTATTAGTGAATTGGAAACCTGGAAGAACTGTGTGGGGTGGGTGAGAGATGTGCAGCTTATGTCAGTGAGCTTGCATGTGAGGGTTCAGCTGGTTTCTCTGCAGCATAGGCCAGTCTCCATAAGAATAGACTACAGGAGGGAGAGACATTGATGGGTCTGTCTAAGCTGATGAGTAACTCTCAAGGAGGAACTGCAGATAGCAGTATGCCAAAACAATTAAAAAATAAATGTAATATCAACAGATCTGTGGAAAAATGTAAATTATGATTACAAAAAATGTCTTAAATCACAATAAAAATGACACCATTATTAAAGTTCTAAGAATGATGGTAGGCAATTTAATTGTTGGTCAGTATATATCTAACATAGGTGGTCCACCATGGTGAAGTGAAAGCTCATGTCACTCCTGGGTCAGGACTAGGGCTACATAACAAAAATAAGCCCTAATTGCTGTGACAATGATGGCTCAATGACTAACTCACCTGTGGTGAGCAAATGGGCTGGGAATAGCTCTCATCTTGTGAAGAATGAATGGGCCAATGAATTGTGGTGAGCTGATGCTCAGCAGGCAGCAATGTGCCAAAACAATTAAAGTAAATTATGATTATGAAAACAATCTTAAATCATAATAAAAATGACATCATCATTACAGATCTAAGAATTATGATAGACAATAATTTAGTTGTTGACCAGTATATATCTAGCAGAGTCAGAAACTCAGATTCAGTAGCCTATCTAATTCTATAGGACATGCCTATGAAGTTCAAGGTGATCACTGTTCCATTTTATGCCTGACTGTTCTGGCTTATTATTTACAGTGCTGCAGTTTGTACTCTTCAAACAAGTCACTTGAAGTAACATAAGAAGGTACATTGATTCATTACTTAAAAAATCACAGATATGAAAATCTGTTCAGGAAAGCTTCAGGAATTATTATTATTATATTCTGTTATTTACAGGTTACATACATATGACTGCTGCCTGGTCTGTAAGGAAAAGCTTGTTCAAGCTCTATTTGAAATCTATGCCTAGAATGCATTTTCAGCTGAACTAACATCAAATCAAGGAACCTAATAGTAAAAATAAATACATACAACATAAAAAATGACAGATACATTACACAACACATTTCATAATTATGTAACAAACTTCTCCTTACAATCAGAACAAGTCATTCAGTAACTCCCTTAATATAACCTTAATAGATAAATAGGGACTAGAAAATATTGACAGGGAATCGTAGCAGACAAGCTTCTTTGAGGCAAATGGGTCTTAAGTTTGACAAATGAAAATAATGTAGAAACCTGTAATGTTCTTAACAAACAAGCTTTATAAAAACAGGTTCACACATTATTTTTAAAACAGGTACATGTACAGATCTTGGATGGTTCATCTCACTTACATTTTATCACTCCATCTTATTTATTTCTGTTTGATAACTCTATAGATCCTACTGCACCTATGGCTGTTTTTAATGGAAAGAGCTGCTAGTGGAAATTTGATTACTAAATCAAAGATAGTCCATCAGTGTCGATGATAGATAGATGGTTCAATTTCATTGCTTCAAAATGCACCAGGGAGATGCAATGTAATGGAAAACAGCAGTGCAGAATGGTGATGCTACAATTGTTATTTGCACTGAATGAATTGCAGAGATACAAGAATCTTGTATTTCTGGTAGTCGGGGGATGGCTGAGAACCATAAACTGCTGCTGACCAAGGAGGAATGGATGGTAGTGCTAATATAAGCCTAAGTAGACCAGAACTAGCAGGAAGGCTAACGAGTGGCAGTCCAAGGTTGGCAGCTGGTAGAGGATAGGTGCCAGGTAGGCTGAGATATGGTGATAAACAAGAAAGCTTGAAAGCTAATTCTTACCAAGCAGTAGACTTGTAGACATGAGAGGATGCTGAACGTAAGGCTTAATGTTATGAGACTGCAGTACCACCACAGCAAGGGATTTGATTCATATTTATTGTGGAAAGGTATGAGTTTTGTGAAGGAATAGTTAGGAGTACTAAATTATATTTGTGGGAAGTGCACTTGTGATAAATTTTGAGATGGAAAAGGAGGTGAGGTAAAGGATTGTGACCTATATCATGAAATAAAATTATAAAATGAAAGTATTTAGACTTTTCAGTACTGCTACTGACAGAAAGAAAAATGTGCAGAAAGTTTTGAACTGAAATGATTTAGGAACATGACAAATGGAGTGGTTAGCTATAAGGAAGAGGAAAATCTAAACAATGAATGTGCACTTGAGAGGTATATGTATGAAACTGAAGAAGTAATTTATTTATTGAATGACATTTACCATGAACGTGAAAATGGTATTATTATCTAACCATGATTAGTGAAAGCATGCTTATATGTATGGGACCTGTAATCATTTAAATACTTTGAGAGATGATATGGCAACAAGAAACTGCTAAACGGTGGCTGATGGTTGTCATATCAACAACAGGTTAAAGAAACAGGCATTCAGTGCAAAAGGTCTCTGCATTTATTTGCTAGACACCAAGCAATCCAGGAAAGCAGCCACAGCAACATCCATCAAAAGAAAGGTCGGACCTGCGAGGTCTGGAAGAAGTTCTGGCAAACTAGTCAGTAATTTAAGACAGAGAGGCAAAATACTCCCCATGCTATTCTCAGGACTTCCAATGGAGATATTTTAAAGAGACGGAAGGAGCACTTTGAGGAGCACCTGAATCTAATGGCTATATCTTCCACTGCTAGAGCAGTACAAGAAGTAGACAGGTGAACTAGACCCATTCCTTCAGATGAGGTCACCCTAGAAATTACACATTTCTACTGTGACCTTTCCAGAAATGCTGAAAATAGTGGGTATAGTGGGGCTATCCTGTTTAAGAAACCTTTTTAAGTTTTTACCAAAAGTTGAGGCAGTATATTAGGGTGGTTAAACAGAGGTGGTATATTCAAAAAGGGGTACATAAGGGTGTGTTCATTTTATAGAGGTGTCATGCTCATCAGGCTCTTTGGGGAAGCATGTACAGGGTGCTGGAAAGGAAGCTTCATCTAACATGAACCATTGATTCAGGAAGAGCTATGCAGATTGCTTCCTGGTGGATCACAGATATTGGAGGGTTATGGAAGTTTGCCAGTACTATCTACTTATGTTTTGAGGACTTGGTTAAAGCATGTGATTCTATATCCTGAAGCATCTTGTAGGAGGTGTTAGATCTGTGCAGGTTCTCAGAGCTGCTGCTGCTGCTTGACATTAATCCCCAGTGTTTGAAGAGCAAGAGTGGCATCTATATTCTTAGCATTAAGTCAAATATCAGTGTTAGTGACTCAACAGGTAGCATGATCACCTTTAATGCAGAAGGCTATGGGTTCTATTCCCATACCAGGTAGATTGATTGTTGACACTGCAGTTCATCATAAGGGAGGAGGGTGCTGCACTCCTGAGTGTGCTGCCCTTTGGATGAGACATTAAACTAAGGCCCCATCTGCTTCAGTTGATGGTAACTCAGGTGGGTGTAACAGATTCCATAGCATCTATCAAAAAAATGGGTTAGTTCCCCAATACTCTTGCCAAGTTTGTCCTAGTAGTATAAATACCATGTCAGGTTTCCCCTGAAAATAGTTTACTAACCTAGTGGGACTAACTTGATCAACACAGAATAAATAAATAAATAATAGATATATTAAAGGTAAGCACAGGACTCCACCAAGGATGTGCTTTGGCTTCCCTTCTTTCTTTTATGGACACCCTATAAAGGAACAGCCAGGGTATGGAATACATCAGATATGGAGATGCATCATGCAAGGTTCCATCTTTGTTGTTTGCAATGATGCTGTCCTTTTAGTCTCAAATGACTGTGATCTCCAGTGTGCATTGAAGGGATTCACTGCTGAGTGTGAATTAACACATCCAAATCAGATATCATGGTCCTGGATTGCTCTGTGTAGGAGAGGGGTTGGGTGACAGATACCTCAGGTGAAGGAATTTAAGTATATTCATGCCTTGTTACAAGAGAAGGTAGAGCAGATCATGAGATTAACCAGTGGATGGTATAGTGACAACACACTGTTATTGTGTCAAAGTGGTACTGAAGTGAGAACTGAGTTATACAAATAACTTCACAATTTAGGGGTTCATTTGTAACCTCATTCTCACTTTTGTCATGAGGGTTAGGTAGAGAATGAAAATATAGGCTCATGGGTACCAGTGCCAGACATGAGGTTACTTTCCTGCTTAGCTGGCCTCATTCTCCACGATAAAATGAAGAATAAGACAATGTGTGAGGATCCTGGAGTAGAAACACTGCTCCTCTGTCTTGGGAAGAGTCAGATGAGGTAATGTGAGTACCTTGTTAGACATCTATGTGGCACCCTATCAGTGGCAGTGATGGTCTACCAATCAAGAACCACTGGGAGGAGAGTCTGCCAGACCTAGGATATCTGGATAGTGGAGGGATTAAATCTCCCATCTTGCCTGGAAACATCTAGGAGTCCATTAGGATGAGATTGGACACTGCTGTTATGGCTAGGGAAGTCTGGTCTGGTCTATCCTGCTTAGCTGGAGGAATAAATGAAACAAAATATAAGCACCAACATTCACAACCAAACCTGTTACCATACAGAGTTTGAATTAGTTTTCTTTTAAGGACAGTACACTCTTAAAATCCATTGAAGCACACCTACCCATAATACTCCAGCCCAAAAATATAAAATGTAGCAATAAAATATTTATCATACAGCATTGCATTCCGAAGCATTATAACATTAATTATTTGGAGTCTGCATTGTCTACTGCATTCAGATGCATTCCAGTTTATAGTAGCCAGAAAAATAGTTTCTACTTTCAAGTAGGCCATACAACAGAAATGTGCATCTGTTAACCTGTATCAACATTTTGTCAACCATATTGTGATGTACATTAACGTCCTGCAGAGTATAGGGTTATCATCTCTCCTTTAGGAAGAACAGTCCCTATCGAGGGCAGTTGCATCCTGAAAAAATGGGAAATGCACAGAGATTCTGGGACAAAAAAATGTTTTCTCATTTTCTCTTAATATTTGTATAAAATTATTTTGTGTCTGCTAAATGGTATTATAATATGAGACAATATAAACAATCCAATCCTATTACCTCAAGCTTTTATTTTGACAAAAAAATTATGCCTACTCTTTGCACTGGTTGTGACTGAGGTCTGTATTGCAAAATCTTACATTCATGTACAGAACATCTCACTTTGAAAATATGAAAATGTGGCAATACTAAGGGAATATTACATTTGTACTGAAAAAGGTTCTGAAGATAAAATAAGGCATAAGCTTTTTATTTTAATTGGTTTCGTTAAGCAATAATGGTGACAGTTTATTGTTATTAGGCATATGCTAGCACTGGTATTGCGATATCTAGTTATGTTGTGTTATTTTTCTAGATATTGGTATACAGAAAGTTAATGTATATTTCCAAAAATGGCTGTATGCCTGCATGATAAAATACTGTACCTTTTAGCACTGTCGGTGTGATTGTGTATATTCTTAAAATTGGTAGCCATCAATAAATTGACTGACTAATAAATTAGTACAACAAGGTATTGATGTGCTCTTGATAAGATGGATAGTTGCATGGCTTACAAATAGGACATGACAAGTACCATACAGCAACTGGACAGGTGAAATCCTTGGTTACAGTCAGGGTGTCCCACAGGGCTCTGTTCTAGGCTCTTCAGGACAGTACACACTTAAAACCCATTGAAGCATCCCTATCCTTAGTACTCCAGCCCAAAAATATAAAATGTAGCAATAAAATGTTTATCATACAGAAGCATTGTAACATTAATTATTTGGAGCCTGCATTGTCTACTGCATTCAGATGTATTCCAGTTTATAGTAGCCAGAAAAATAGTTTCTACTTTCAAGTAGGCCATACAACAGAAATGTGCATCTGTTAACCTGTTATCACCATTTTGTCAACCATATTGTGATGTACATTAACATACTCTCAAAGTCCTGCAGAGTATAGGGTTACCACCTGTCCTTCTTTAGGAAGAACAGACCCTATCAAGGGCAGCTGCATCCTGAAAAAATGAAAAATGGGAAATGCCCAGAGACTCTGGGACAAAAAAATGTTTTCTCACGTTCCCTTAATATTTGTATAAAATGATTATTTTGTGTCTGCTAAATGGTATTATGGTATGAGGCAATATAAACAATCCAATCCAATCCTATTACCCTGAGCTTTTATTTTGACAAACAAATGATGCCTACTCTTTGCAGTGGTTGTGACTGAGGTCTGTATTGCAAAATCTTACATTCATGTATAGAAGATCTCACTTCGAAAATTTGAAAAGGTGGCAATACTAAGGGAATATTACATTTGTACTGAAAAAGGTTCTGAAGGTAAAAGAAGACATAAGCCTTTTATTTAAATCAGTTTTGTTAAGAAATAATGGTGACAGTTTATTGTTATTAGGCATATGCTAGCACTGGTATTGTGATATCTAGTTATGTTGTGTTATGCTATTTTCTAGAAATTGGTATACAGAATGTTAATGTATATTTCCAAAAATGGCTATATACCTGCACGATAAAATACTGTACCTTTTAGCACTGTCGGAGTGATTTTTGTATATTCCTAAAATTGGTAGCTGTCAATAAATCAACTGACCAATAAATTAGTACAACTAGGTATTGATGTACTCTTGATAAGATGGATAGCTGCATGGCTTACAAATAGGACATGGCAAGTATCATACAGCCACTGGACAGGTGAAATCCTTGGTTACAGTCAGGGTGTCCTACACGGCTCTGTCCTAGGCTCTTACTTGTTTAGATTGTATCTTTCAGACCTAACTTTTTCGTCTGAGGTGTTTTACAGTCTGTATGCAGATGACCTGAAATTGTGTAAACTGATTACATGTGTTACAAATAAGGCATATATGCAAAATAACTTGACTAAATTGACCATTTGGGCACAGGAGAATAATATGCTGATAAATACATCAAAAACTAAGCACATGAGATTTGGGAGAGTTTTTCTAATCATATCAACCAATTGGTTAATGATAGTTATAGAAATATAGGATGTATAAAAAGATTTATAAAGTCTAGGAAGTTAAAAATAATGAAGTCATTGTTTTAGTTACATTAGACCCAAACTTAAGTATGGAATAACAATATGGAAACCCTATAAGAAGACAAGCATGAGTAAACTGGAATGAGTACAGCGGAAATATACCAAGGGCATCCATAGATGTGAAAATCTAAGTTATTATGAAAGACTAAAATATTTGAACTTGTACAGTGTCCCTTTAACCTCAGCTTTGGCCGGCTAAGAACTTGCTATATTCAACTGGACGTATAAGAGAATTTAAGTACCTTTAGCTGCTCTTTTTTTTTTCCAAAAAATACAGTATTTAAATTGATTTTAACTGTGTGGAAGGAATATTAGCTGAACTGGAAGTTAGTGTTTGCTGAATTTTGTTATTTGCTAGTAATTACAGGTGTGGAGGTAGTCACATTCTTTGATTTCCTGTCCTTGCCTATTTAAGTGGTACAGTGTGAAATATTTTCTGCTTAAAAACCTCAGCTTTGGCCGGCTAAGAACTTGCTATATTCAACTGGACGTATAAGAGAATTTAAGTACCTTTATCTGCTCTTTTTTTTCCAAAAATACAGTATTTAAATTGATTTTAACTGTGTGGAAGGGATATTAGCTGAACTGGAAGTTAGTCAGTGTTTGCTGAATTTTGTTATTTGCTAGTAATTACAGGTGTGGGGGTAGTCACATTCTTTGATTTCCTGTCCTTGCCTGTTTAAGTGGTACAGTATGAAATATTTTCTGCTTAAAAACCTCAGCTTTGGCCGGCTAAGAATTTGCTATATTCAACTGGACGTATAAGAGAATTTAAGTACCTTTATCTGCTCTTTTTTTTCAAAAAAATACAGTATTTAAATTGATTTTAACTGTGTGGAAGGAATATTAACTGAACTGGAAGTTTTCACTCTGCTCTTCAGTTAGTCCCACCCACCCTGTTTTTGTTTTGGTGTTAATCTTAGTGGCCTTGCAACTGGCCACCCCTCTTGTAAATTTGTGTTTGGATACTCCTTCTGGACCTGTCTCATTTGCTCACTCAACTGAGTGCAGTGAGATCATATTCTGATTTCAGGTACTCCTACTGTGTACAAAGAGAGCATCTGGGAAAAAAAAAAAAATAAGCTTGTTTCCTGCCTTTCCTGTTAAGTGGTATAGACTACTTGTAGGCTTCTGAGCCCCCAAGCCCTTCTGTGTTGGAGGGAAGCCTTCTAGCTTAGTTTTTTTTTCTTATAACTAGCCAGTTTTCTAGTTTCAGCACTCAAATCTGTTTCTTTGATCTCAGCACTTGTTCAGAAAAAAATTTCATCTGCTTTTACTGTACTTGTGTTTCTACCTACTTTTTTTTACTTTTGCATCATCTTAAAAGTACTCAATTGTATTTATTACTGCTTGGTGTAACTCATTCTAAGCCTTTTGGTTTAAACACTTGGGCTTCGGACCAGTTGTTTTGCACTGAGAGGGTTTGTGGTCTTCACTGTAGTGGCTGAACAGGTAGCTTACATCCTTCTAGGTTGCAAACTGCTGATTGAGGGCTCAGTGTCTGTTATTCTAAAAGTGTATTAATTCTGGTTTAAGCACTTGGGCTTTCAGGCCAGTTATTTTACATTAAGAGGGTTCGTGGTCTGCACTCTTGTGGGAGGAGAGGCTGGACTCTGCCCTTCTGAGCTGGGAATTTCTGGTTGAAGGCTTATAGTGCATGCATATCTGAACTGCTTCTTACTGAAGTTGGTGCACCTTGTTTGCTGTGGCATAGACTGGATTCGGGCCTGCTGGGTCTAGCTTTGTTTGTGTAACTTGTGCACTAATCCAGGCATTCTCTAAAGTATTCAGTTGTATTTATTACTGCTTGGTAGTAACTTGATTAAAGTGTAGCTATCATTCTAAGTCTTTTGGATTAAGCACTTGGGCTTCAGACCAGTTGTTTTACATTAGGAAGGTTTGTGGCATGCACTGTGGTGGCAGGACAGGTAGCTTTCATCCTTCTAAGTTGGGAACTGCTGATTGAGAGCCCAGTGTCTGTTATTCTTAAAGTGTATTAGTTCTGGTTTAAGCACCTGGGCTTCAGGCCAGTTATTTTACATTAAGAAGGTTCATGGTCTGCACTCTTGTGGGAGAAGAGGCTGGACTCTGCCCTTCTGAGCTGGGGAATTTCTGGTTAAAGGTTTATAGTGCCTGAATATTTGAACTGTATCTTACTAAAATTGGTACACCTTGTTTGCTGTAGCATAGACTAGATCCAGGCCTGCTGAATCTAGCTTTGTTTATATGCTTGTTGTTTTTTTGCTTGTTATTTCCCTGGAACGCTAATTCCACCTAATACGCGGCTTCTCAGCACTTCTGTGGATCACTAGTGATATCTGCATTGCTTACTGTACTTATTTCCTTGTTTCACTTGAAAGAAAGTTACTGTTTGTCGTTTTTGCATTTAAGTTACCTGTAACACATTGCACTTAAGTTTCCTGGCACTTGCTCACTAAAGCAATTATATAAGTCAGCACTAAAAATTAAAAGCACTACACCCTCACTCCCCATTGGCCCTGGTTTTCAATTATTAAGAAATTCCCAATATTATTCTAGCATGTCCAAAGGTCAGTTGTCAATCTCCTCTCCGGTCCAGCTGGTGAATCTGGGAATCTTGAGGCAATGTTAAAACTGCCTCATGTACACAGACAGCCCGCTCCTCCTCCCAACAAATTCCAACACATGTGAGAGATGCAACCATATAGCCAAACTGGAGGCTAAGCTCTCTCAACTCAGTACTGGCATAACCAGTCAGGAGGAGAAGGAAACCACACTCACTACAATTCCAGTCTCACATAGACCTACCACGACAGCAAACCAAACACATAATCACACAAAACATACTGGAGGCTCTAAATAAAGATCTGCCGAAGCAGCAGAGACCTCCAAAGCAGACACCCAAGCAGCCGCTACCCCAAAACAAAACACGTGCAACACATATCTCACAAAGCCAGTGTGCCAAACAGTCACAGCCCTTATGACTAAACAACACACCTGATACACTTGTAATAGGTGACTCTATCGTCAGGCACACTGACGTCCCGCTCACCAGGCTGAACAAGGACAGGGTCATGGTGAGCAGCTTGTCGGTTGCTAGGATCCGCCACATAACACAAGCACTCAGGTCACTCCAAGGCAAGTACAAATATGACTCAGTCATTGTCCATGCTGGTGTGAATGACCTGAGACATACCTCCCTGGACTACATGAAAAGAGACATAAAGGAGCTCTCTGAGCATGTAGCCCAGGCCGGTATGACCCTGACCTTGAGTAGCATCTTACCCTCACCAAGAATGATGCCACAATATGAAGACAAGATGATCAATTTCAACAATTGGCTTAAGTACTGGTGTCATTCAAAGGGGATCCAATGCCTGTCAGCTTGGGATGATATGCTCGACAAGCCACAATGCTTCGCTAGGGACAGCTTGCACCTGTCACCCCTGGGCTTTCGGATATTGGCAAAGGCTCTTGCTACCCCATAGTGCCTTTTTTAGGCAAGGCTCAAAAGACAAACCCACCTCCATAGGTATCACAAGGGATAAGAAACTAAGAGTAATGCTACTCAACGCCAGACGTCTAAACCTCAAGGTGCATGCACTCGAAACTCTCCTTAGCATGGAGAACATCGATATCTGTGCAGTAACAGAAACCTGGTTCAGGGCTCCCGAGAGCACCCCAGCACTACCAGGTTATACCTCATACCATGCTTTTCGGCCCCAAAACTTGGACCGAACCACAAAAGGAGGGGGAGTATCGATATTCATCGCAGATACCCACACCTCCAGGTTGGTGGCAAAGCACGAAGCATCAGAGACTATCCATGTGCAACTAACAGTAGGAAAAACTGCCTTCCAGTTTATAGCCTGCTACAGACCACCCTCCCAAACCCAGGAACCCCACTCGGCCTTCCTGAGAACACTGGAAAATATGAAGGTCCCTCCAAACACCATTATATTGGGCGATTTCAACTACCCAAACATAGACTGGGAGCATTACTCTAGCTCCAACACCCTAGCCCAAAGATTCCTTGAATTTATAAACTCAAATGCTATGGAACAACTTGTTACCACTCCCACAAGAGGGGAAAACATACTGGACCTGATCATCACCAACATGGGGACTTTATGCTCCAGACCAAAAGTGTATCCCTCACTGGTAAGATCAGACCATAAACTAAGCTCACTGAATATTCACATCCCGACCCCACCCCCTGCCCAGAAAACTACAGTGAAAAACTTCTCTAAAGCAAATTTCACACTCCTCAAAACTGAAGTGGAATCCTTCAAAGCCCCCGAGCCTGTGGAAAATACGGACCAGACCGCAGAAACCTTTATAAACGCATTCTATGAACACCTTCAGGAATGCATGGATCATGCGATCCCAAATAAAACCAAGACCCAATCCTCCAAAGGCAGACGTCCTGTCTGGTGGACCCCAGCCATAAACAAACTATACAATAGAAGGAGGAAGCTACTAAATGATAGAGCAAAATCCAAAAAGGGACGGCATCACTGATCAGTATTAGCAAAAAACTACAGGCACACATAAAATTGTCTAAGGCCAGCTTCGAGAGAAAAATTGCACAGGACACTAAGGATAATCACAAGGCTTTCTTTAGTTATGTTAGGAACCTGGGTGGTAATTCCCAGATATGCTCAGAATTAGTCCAAAATGACAAAAAATACACTGAACCTACAGACATTGCCAACATCCTAGCTGACAGGGTTCAGTGCAAACTCCCCCCCCTCCCCACCAAAAGAGCAAATATCTATCCCAGCAGAGTGCTGCCCCCCTGACATCTCAGATGCTCAGGTAAGAGCCGCCCTCTCCAAAGCAAAAAACACAGCATCAATGGGACCAGATGGTGTCCCGGGCTGCGTCCTACATGAACTCCAAGAAGAGCTAAACCCAAACATAAAACTACTGTTCAATCTCAGCCTTACTACAGGATATGTGCCAAAGAGTGGCGTACAGCAACAGTGGTCCCTCTCCATAAAGGTGGTGCCTCAACAGATCCTGGAAACTATCGCCCCATAAGCCTGACTAGCTTGGTCTGCAAAGCTATGGAAAGGATCATCATGGACCTCATAAATAAAGATATTGGGGACCTACAAACACTGGATCCTACCCAGTTCGGCTTTGTTAAGTGCAGATCCTGCCTCTTAAACCTGGTTGATTTCTTTGAAACAGTCACCAAGGCCATTGACGAGGAGAAGGTGGTCCACACAGCCTACCTGGACCTCGCAAAAGCCTTCGATACAATACCCCACTCGGCCATTATAGATAAGCTCACCAACTTAAATATAAACCCCTATGTCACTAGATGGATTGCAAACTGGCTCAAGGACAGAACCCACATGGTTAGAATTGCTGGAGCCATGTCAGACTCCAAACCAGTTACAAGTGGTGTCCCACAAGGCTCAGTCCTGGGACCTCTCTTGTTCGGTATATATTTCTCGGAGGTACAGGCCAACACGGAAGGACTGTGGCTGACCAAGTTCGCAGATGACTGCAAACTGGGCACCATAATCGACTCTCCAGCCGACACAAGCTTCCTCCAAAAGGGCCTCATAGAAACAGACAACTGGTGCCAGAGCCATGGCCTCAAGCTAAATGCCAAAAAGTGTATAGTCATCCCTTTGGCAACAACAAAGTGCCCACAAATTACCACATAGGTGGTAATCCATTAAGTACAGAAGAAGTAATTAGGGACCTGGGGACCCAAGTTGATAGGAATCTCTCATTTGACAACCACGTGGCCAAAGTGGTTAGAAAAAAATTTTATGTAGCCCACCTAATCATGAAGGGATTCACATCTAGATCAGGGGAGGTCATCGTGCCTCTTTACTCATCCCTCATCAGGCCCATAATTGAGTACAATGCCCCTTTTGGGATGTACCTTACCAGACACCTGCAGCAACTGGAAAGACCCCAAAAGTACCTCACCAAGAGGATCAAAGGGCTCAAACAGATGTCATATGCTGCCCGGTTAAAGAAACTCCAGCTCTACTCAGTGGCATACCGCCTGTTCAGAGGCGATCTGTGCCTGACGTATAAAGCCATGTCCAACCTGGAATTAATGGACAAGCTGCACCTCAGAAAATCCAAATCCCATCGAGCTATGCGCTCGAGAGACTTGAACCTCAGCACTGAAATAAATAGGACATGCTGGAGGGACAGATTCATAACCCAGAGGCTCCCTTCACTCTGGAATAAAATCCCAGTCCAGGTTAGGCAGAGTCCCTCATTGACTCTCTTCAAGAGGAATCTTGATGAGTGGATGGGAGATCGTAGGTTTACCTCGGGTATCACTTCTGTGTCACTGTTAGACAGAGGCACAGTATACTAACCTCGAAAAAGGGCATAGCAAAATAAATTTAAAATGGGTGGCGAAAGCCAAACACATTCTGGCTAGACTTATAAATGCCCTAGGGCAGATAGCCTAGTATGAACCTATGAACCTTTCAGATATATTGGGCATTAAGGGACAACTATCTCTGGAAATGTTTGGGGTTATTAAAAAGTAGTAGAGACTCATCAGACAACCTATGTAGAAGATTCTATAGGAATGAGAAGTGTGCTAACTGGTTCTCTGACAGAGTAGTTGATGCATGGAACAGACTACCAAATTACATTAAAGCAAGCACTAGTTTAGATATTTTAAGAACAGCCTGGACACGTATTATGGGAACAAGTGTTTTGGTATATTGACAAGCTAGAAGGGCATTTATGCCCGTGCTTGAAATATTTGTATGTATGTATGTATGGGATAATAATAAGCGGTCTGATTACAGACTACAGATTGCAATTTCTGGCTACACATCTGGATTTATACGATATTTTTAAGTTACAAAAATACTCTTAAAAAAGATGAAAATACAGTAAAAGCAACTTCTAGTGTACCCCTTGGCTTTTCCCCTAGTTTTACAAAATTGTATGGCTCGCAACCAGATCCGCCCGTTTACCGTATTCAGTCTTGCAATAATGTCTTTTTTTCTGTAGGTAACAATTATTAACATACTTGTTTTGATGGTAAAATACTGCAGTGGCTTTTAACAGATTTATTAATAAAACAAATACTCATGCCAGTATGCTGCCACAGATGCAATTTATTGCTATTGGACAGAAAGTGTTGCAACTGTCGTGTCTAATCATGGTATTTTGTCGAAGAAGATTGTATACAGCGAGTTAATGTACATTTTCGAAAACTTGTTTCTACCTCTTACTCTAATCACTATTAATCTGGTTTGCAAACCTGAAAACAACTCATAAGTTAAAAAGTCCAGTACAGATTTAACACACATCAGTCTGTCGATATTCAGTAAGGCTTCTTATCAAAATGAAATATTCATTCAAGCCACTCTTTGTTACATTTGTTCAACAACATTTAAAATACAGGCATATACCTGACAAGGCTGACATCTTTATGAAGTCCACAGTTTTAATCCTTTCTTCCCCGTATGGTTGACCAAATCATTCTGAGGTATGACACAATCAGTATTTTATACCTAGAACCTGAGTTATTGATACGACACTATGATGTCACAGCAGCCTGAAAAAAAAAAGTACTTCTGTTGGTGGTACAAAGAGGTGTTTATGAGGACGAATTATTAATGGTGCAGTTAGTCTTACTTACATCTCAGGTATGATACTAAGTAATTTATCAACAACGCAATTAGTCATACTTGCGTCTCAAGTATGACACTAAGTTATCAACACTGCAATTAGTCTTAGTTACCTCACCGGTATTGTTCTAAGTAAATCCATCCCTTCAGCCCTCGGTGTCTGCTCTTCATGATGAAGTCGGCAGCAGCCTACAATAACCAATGACATTTTAAAACAGAAGTTCCTAATTGTTAACGACAATATATTGTCCACTCTACTAGAATTACTGAACTCCTTTCCATTGGAGTTTGCAGTGCTTTTCTTAAGTATAATCAGAGGTCGCAAAACGTTTGCTTGTCGCACACTGTCAAATATTTTAGAGGAAAAGGGTTGAGTAAGGTTAACGTCTGAACTGCAAGTGCATTTAAATTATATTTCACGTTCCGCTATCAACCTGTAACATTAACGTACCTCTCAGCATACACGCACTGAAGATAGGTGCGAAGGCTCTCAAAAAGTAGGCACCATATTTCTCAGCTTTTTCTTTACAAAATGGGAACGCTGGCTCTCATAATGCATGAGCCTGCCCATTGAATTCATAATGTAGAATAACTAGGAAGCTCACAGGATGATTCAAATGTGTTACTTTATACTTATATTTTGATAAATTGATACCAATTAATATTATTTATCATTGATATAAATTATAAATCCTTAACAGTGAATGACAGACATTTTCAACATGGACCATTTAAGACACAGAATGAGGAACATTGCTTGAAATGAGGTACACATGACAGGTATGGTAGGTAAAATGAGAGTTACACCATCCTGCATCCAAAATGTATACTGCAACCTTTCAGAACCTACTGTAGAAAAAAGAGCCAAAGTGTGGAACACTTACAACGTTAACCTAGAAGCTCACAACATGGATAAAACCGTTAATTTCTATTAACTTTTCTAGCTATCAGAACAGAGTTACACCTCACTACTTTAACTGGGAAGCTCACAACATAGATAAACTGTTAATTTATACTAAGTTTTCTGAGTATCTGTCAGAACACAGTTACATCTTTACAACCACCCCAAGTAGGACTTTTTTCTCAGAAAGTCTAATTTTCAGTATTAGCAGTACACAGTGTAAAGGACTGTATTTTGCTTGGTTGCCAAAATAAAAGGTTATATTTATAGCATTTGATTGGTTTGTTGTTTCATATCATATCAATATGTTTCAGATACAAAATAACTGTTTTATTCAACCATTGAAAAAGTGCTAGGAAGTGTTTTTTGTCCTAAGATCTCAGGATATTTACTATTTTTTTTTCCAGAGGACACAACTGCCCAAAACAGTGACTGTCCTATGTAAAGAGGGACATATGGTAACCCTATACCAGATCCATTATGGTTGTAGAGCCTAGAACCTCTAGAACTTTGCAAATGTCAATGTCCAATGCAGAATAATGATCTGCATAGGTGATTAAAGACAAGATTGCTTCTCTAATAACAGATCTTTCATAGTCCTGAATAGGATGCATGCATTTAAGAGAACATCTGGCAACATTTGCAGTAATTTATTTCTGTTGTGCTGAAGAGGCAGCAGTATGAGAGCTGACAACAGGCTACAGAATGCAAGTTTTTTTGACTGCATACTGGGATTTGAAAGGGAATTTCTTTTTTTTAAACTTAGAACATTCCTTTTGGTGGTTTTAATAAGTATAATAATTAACTAAATTATAGAATAAGTAACACTAATAACAGAAAGCTGGTTAAGATAATGAAGTAAGGAACTCTGGACTGAGTAACCATGAAATTTTGATAGTAAGCCTTGCCATACCTGAAAACTCTGCTTCTCAGTGTCAAGAGTCTGAGAATTCCAGCATAAACAAATTGTAGAATGAACACATTCCCCTCCAAAAGTTTCCCTAGTACTTATGATCAATGTAACAGTACAGCTCCTAGCCACATCCACTACTGTATCCAGTGCATTCCTGTACCAAACCTTATGAAAATTAAAAGATTTAATAGATTTATCTTTCTCTGCATGAAGGAAGAAGAAACATTCTACTGAATTCCTTAAAACAGGTGCATTGTTTGGGAAGCTGACACCTTCCTTAACCCCTAAGTATTTTATATACTAATGTAATAGAGGTGGTTAAATATACCAACCATACCTCTCAACATCTTCTAATTTAATAGAGGTGGTTAAATATACCAACCGTACCTCTCAATATCTTTGCTCAAGAATCAGGGAGAAAGCCAAAAATAAGGAGTGGTAAAGTCTCCAAATCAGGGGCAATTTTAAGTATTACTCCAATTCACTTAGGAACATTAATAAAACAGCAGATTTGGCAGTGGCAAGCATTTTTGTGAAGAATAAGAAGTATGAATCTTTGGTGTCTGGCATTAGTAACTGATTGACTGTAATCCTCAATGATTTGCCAGAAAATCAAACATTTTATGAGGCAATGGGTCAAAAATATGAGGAAAAATCATGTGCATTCTGCAAAATCACAGACATTTAAGAGCTAGAATGCCAAATAGTTGAACAACTGTAAAGCTTCTTGATCTGATTGTTTATTTTCTGTTTCTTCTGAATAGTTGTATGTCTGGACCTTGAGCAAGACATAATCTTGTAATTTTTTTTCTGTGCAGTGCTGGATCATGGACAAATGGGACCCTAAGCAGGGTAATGATCCAGGGCCCCTAAACTATAACAGTATTCATTTACTTGCCATCTCTCCTCCAGTACCATTAAGTAATATTGACATTTTTCAATGCACATACCCTAAACTGAATAAAACCAAAGTCTCACTTCATAGTCATTACATAATGCACAGACCTCCAACTAACCTCTGTAAGGCAAACATAACTACTTACTGTACCACGGTAGTGGGGAGAATACATGACGAGAAAATATTGGAGGTTAGCAATGAACTAAGTTAGAGTCAAAAGCCTATAGGGCAGACAGTGTGACCTGGCAACCCCTAAAACATCTTATTAATTGATGACAATGTTTTAAGTAAAAGAGATATATACCCTGCTGGACATTTTAAGGAGTCTGTGACAGTATCCTGCCTGCCTAAGTCCAAAATTAGTATGATTTCAGGGTTATAAAGGATTAAGGCTAAATATGACATGATCCTTATTCACAATGATGTGAACAATCTAAGAAGGTCCTCTCTCTGCTAAAGGATATGGAATGGTATTTGTGCATCCTGGCAACCAGCATGGTAAAAACACATTTGATTAGAACCTATATATATATATATATATATATATATATATACATATATATATATATATATGGATTCACTTTATAACCTCGAAATGCTGAAATATTGAATTTCAGTATCTCGAGACTATAAAACCGAATCCACAAAACACCGACAAACAAAAACCGCAAAACCACATAACCGAAAACACCGCACACACTACACTAAACATACAACACAACACCCACATCACAACATAAACAAAAAAAAAACACACACACACAACTCACACACATATAGGGCAAGCCCCTGCATTACATGGGAGGCTGCACCCCACACCCCCTACTTATATATACTAACTCCGAGATCGCACAAACACACCACAAAAGCTCACTCACACACGCACATTCTCCAATCCCTCACACACACTCTAACACCCACTCAAAACCCTTACAAAACACTCACTTACCTGACACAACACCTACATCCACACAGCACAGCACCACCAAAACACAAACCCGACATTACGTAACGCAACATAATAACCGCAAATTCGACATATATTCGAGATATATGAAATTCGCAATTATGAACGTTCGCTATTTCTAACATTTGACTTTATAGCTTCGAGATACTGAAATTCGACATTTCAGTATTTCAATGTTATAAAGTGAACCTATATATATATATATATATATATATATATATATATATATACATATATACACATATACACATACATTTTTTCTTTCATTCAGTGAATAAGAATATGGTATTACACACAGGGGATTCAGAGCCCCTCAGCCTGGAATGAAATGTGGAGCCAGCAGGAGTGCTTCACCTTTGATGGGCTTTACGCATTTCGCTGGGAATACAAGTCTGAACAGGACACTTTCCATCCCCATAGTGCTTTTTAGATGTCTTTACATTCAAAGACAGAAATGAATGATTCACTAAGTGACACAAATCTGAATAATAAAATGTGTGACTGTAACACTGCTGAAACATGTTGTAATGAGACCCAGTGCATATCATGCATTCTAGGGCACACGTCTTTTCATTGCCACCCTCACCCAAGACTTCCCCACCTCAACAACTAGCACTCTGCAATTACCTCGAACCAACAACTTTATTTTAACCCAACAAACCGTGTCTACAGCCTACAGAAAACAACCCCTCAATAAGCTCAAACCAGGTTCTACTACAGCAGGCAACCTCCCTAGTGAACACCTTCCTGTCTCAATACTCATAAACAGGTCCATCCAAGAATACTACATCTCTTCCCTATGAAAAAAAGTTTCATATCACCCCCCTCATAAAAGCAGGCCCTCCGACTAAAATCAATAACTTTATACCATTTGCAGTTCTGTCACCTCAAAAATATTAGAAAAATGCATGCAGAAGCAGCTAGTAAATTAGCTAATCCAAGAAAATCTCCTCACCCCCACGAAACATGGTTTCCATCTCTCCCATAGTACCAACAATGCACTCCTAGCCCTCACAGAAACCATCCACAAAACCACAGACAGTAGCAAACTAACTACTGCTGTGTTTTTAGGTTTGTCAAAAGCCTTTGATGCAGTCATCCGTAGTAAACTTTCCCTATAAATATTATCACTTGTTTTTTTTTTCCCATTCTACTGTTCAGACATTTAGAAGTTACCTCTTTAGTTGACAACAGTGAGTCAAATGGCTCTCAATTCTCTCTCCCCTCCTTTCCTCATCATCACCACTGGTGTATAACAAGGCTCTTCCCTTGGCAACCTCCTTTTCAATATACTCATCAATTCTCTCCACTTATCCATCCAACAAGCCTCACTAATTCAACATGCAGATGATTACATCATTATATGCTCCTCTGGCAACCTAATGCACCTTCAACAAATTACACAGGAAGTCTTTTCTAGCACAAAATAAATTCTCCAAATCTACCAACCTATACTTAGCCCCCTCCCAAAAATAACACAAAAACAAATTACTACTATTGAGATAAGACCACACTAAGAACACCAAAAATGTACCCGAAAGTATCAAACTTGTAAAACAAAAAATCCACAACCTTGACTGGAAAACTCAAGCCATTTATTAAAATGTACAAAGTGCTTTCACCCACACATCCATTAGGCTTCTTCAGAATAAAACAATGAAAAAAAACAACCCTTTTATAATCAGCACATAATTAAACAATCAATCAATTACAAAATTAATAAATGGTACAAGATTGTACCTAAAATCACACTAACTTAAAAATCAAAGTCTTAAATACTTGCTACTGCTGATGTAAATTAACTGTGTGAAATATTATTAAAAACATAATGTATAAGAAAGGCACTTGCACTTAACAGTACTTTACTACTAAAAATAATATTGTTTTTATTTAAAAATTGTAAACATAGTAACCATTATCATACAAAATGTGACTTAAACTCAAAAATGCTAGAAATAGAGATGCTTTCATTGATACCTGCTGGTTTAGTTGCATCCAGCTGTAGCTGCCATAAACACTGTCTTATTTCCAATAGGGTTTTAATGAAAGCATCTATGTTTCTAGTATTTTGAAGTTTGTCACATTTTGTATGGCAATGGTTACTATATTTACAATTTAAAAAAAAAACAATATTGTTTTTAGTAGTAAAGTACTGTTCAGTGCAAGCGCCTTTCTTATACATTATGTTTTTAATAATATTTGTCGCACAGTTAATTTACATCAGCAGTAGCAAGTATTTAAGACTTTGATTTTTAAGTTAGTGTGATTTTAGGTACAATCTTGTGCCATTGGTTAATTTTGTAATTGATTGATTGTTTAATTATGTGTTGATTATAAAAGGGTTTTTTATCATTGTTTTACTCTGAAGAAGCCCAATGGATGTGTGGGTGAAAGCGCTTAGTACATTTTAATAAATGGCTTGAGTGTTCCAGTCAAGGTTGTCGAGTTTTTGTTTTACAAATTACTACTATTCTTCCTAAAGCTCTTCATCAAGAAGAAAAAAACTAACTTCAAAATTCTCTCTCTAAAGAGCACCATCATTGTGGTGACCTCACATGTTAAGCTATTAGAGGTTATAGTAGATGAAAACTTAAAAATTGACCTCTGTATTCAGAATTCCATCAAAATGACTCACCAAAAATTTGGTATGCTCTCCAGAGTCAAAAGTTTTACCAACTCAACCAGAATTATTCTAGTGTCCGCATACCTTCTCCCAGCAGTGATATATTGTGCTCCCATCCTCTCTAACTTGCAGACATCCCTATCAGTAAAACTTGAACAATGTTAAAATAAAGTTGCTAGATTTGCAGCTAATACCCCCGTCTGTAGCCACCACTGTACCACACTAAAAAATTCAAATGGATGGAACTCCCCAACCACCTAAAAAACATACAATTACAATTTGCGTTTAAAATTACCAATCTACCTGAAAACTGTCCCTCTCTATGGACTACACTTCCCAAATATGCCCCTAACTAAGATCTTAGGTCCATCAACCAAAATTTACTGTCTATCCATAAATGCCTAAAATCTGCCGGGCAAAAACTATGCTCTCACTGTGTTGCCAAATCATGTAATGCCTAGCTACTACAATCAGATCAGTTTGCCAATATCCCCCTTTCAAAGTCACCCAAAGGATTATTTAACCAAAAATGGCTTTGTCTCTACTCCCTACCTGGTTTAACAACTTTAGCCCATACCCTACCCCTCTGCTCCTTATACAGTTTCCTAGGCACAAGGCATTTCCCCATTATTCTATACTACAACATTACTCTCCTAACCTTCACAGCTACTTCCCTTACCTATGCCATCATTTCTGTGTTCAGTCTCCATTGGTAAATGTTGAACTTAATAATTTTAACCATTGTTTACTTTTTTTTTCAAACCAGAAATGCTGTGCAGTCATTATTGCCCCTGTTAAAATGTATCTCATGCATTTTATATCCCTGCAGTTTAAGCTAACCACTTAAAAGTTGTGTAATCAGCATGACACTGTTAAAAGACTAATCTCATGTATGTATTTTTAACCTAGTTGTTTAAGCTTTCTTACTAATTACTTTGTAGCTTATTTTGTAATAGTTCCCTTTTATTGCATGAATTCTCACTTACCTTTTGTAAGTACTTTTAAAGTGGAGCTTTTCTCCCCAGGTCTCCACTGAAAATGGGTAACTCAACCAGAGCTGGATCGTGGTCAAATGGGGTCCTAGGCAGGGTAATGGACCAGGCCACCCTCCCATAGCCATTCCATTGTCCCATTACGTGGCTGTCTGTCTGTCCCCAGTTGCCATAAACTGTTCACACCTGCCAGTGTGCATACTATTTTCTTTATACTTTTACAGTGATTACAGAGCTTTGATGTAAAACCTTTATTTCAAATTGTATAGCTCAAACAATTACGGCCATTTTCTAAATAAAACAAATCAGTCTTACATTGAAAACTGACTTAGCATGAATAACAATAAACTTCTCTTCCCTTGAAACCTTAAAGCTCATTTTCATTAAAAATGCATCTGCCCAGTGCTGGATTATGTATATATTTATATTGACAAAAATCTGCAAACCCAGCAATTATAGCTACATTGTTGACTGCATCCTTCTCAGATGTATGTTCCAAAAAAAAAAAATAAAATAAATAACAATAATAGTGACTAAAGTCACATTTCAAATTTATTTTACTCAAACTCACAGTAGCCAAAGTATTCCAACTTCATTCCCAAACACATGCATAGTAGTCTGCAAAGCCAGACTAAAGATCACTTAAAATGACCAGATGATAAAAGTGTAAGGTACTTTCATCCACAGACACCCACGCCCCAACAACAGTTATAGCCACTTTGTTCATGTACACTCCTTATTGTTATGAAGAAATAAAATGATATGTACATTATTGGTAGCTTTGAATGAAATACTTGAAATTGTAAAATATCACTGGCATCCCGTAAGATCAAGCAACATGCAGCACTGTTTAATACACGTGTGCTTATGAGAGCATAAGAAATATTAACCACTTCATAATGTGCTAAGTCAATATGCACAATCTCTGCAGAAGTAAAATTCAACTGAATAGTTCCACATTAAAGAGAACTATTACTAATGCAGAGATTTCTACTGGCAAACAACTTTGCATTTCAGTGCTTCATCTACAAATCCAGTGCCTGCTGCCCTTGAAAAATAAATTGCTTATGTTTCATTTGAAATTTGATGTGCTGATGATAGTGTCATAACATTTTGTAAACATGATCACCTGTGTGGTAGGGAATGTTTAGTAAACAACAACAGGTTAACTGTTACTATGAATGCAGTTCTGGAGACCATTAAAGAGCCTAGGCCAAATTCCCAATTACTCCAAAGCACTATCTGGTTAAGTGACTTGCTCAATGTATGTCACAGTAGGTAAATGAAGGAGGAAAGATTCAAACCTTGCACCCTTGCAACATGAAGTAGCTTATGTGCAATTCAGAGCTTTAGTCCTTTGCTCTGACTGTCAGATTAACAGTTTTTAACTAAATGCTGAAATATTTAACAGTCCAGTCTGTAGAGAAGACTATATCACAGTAATTAACAGCAATGACTGCATAATGGATGCTGGAGATCAGACGGATCAAATCATCACCGTGTCAACCCCTTTGCAGTTATTGGAGGCTGTAAAGAAGATATTGCAAAAATATATTACTAAAATGCAACATGTTTACACTTTATTACACAGACCAGGTCTATTAATGAATTAATTCATTCTTAAGTGCAACAAATAAAGCAAAACAATTAAAGAAACTATAAACGCTGCAGCAGCTCACAAGCAATGCAAAAATCAGAAATGTTGCTGCATACAATATACTATTTTTTGAGGGGGATCGTAAAAGCTTTCAGGTCACCTGCATCTCACTTTTGACCTCCCCATGTCTTCTCTGCCATTAAAATATCCATCCCATCTGACATCACTCAGAACAAGTCTGCCATACCAGAAGGAGGGCTAATAATGGGTAACCATTTGAAACTTTGGGACCTGCTAGAGCAAGTCCCAAAATGCAGATACTGAAAGGCTGAAAGATCAAGCTTACATATACAAAGTCTAAGATGCCATTACTTGGAATATTCCCTTTTCTCCAAGATATTATGATCTTGGAGTTGGTATATATAAGTTTGGGGGGTATGCCTGCCCTGAAAAAAGAAGTTTTAAGGTGAAGAATGATTTTCAAGATTTGCATTTCTCCAGATTTTTGGTCTTTATTTATTTTGGACTTTTCGGCACTCAGCATTTTGAGTGCAGGCAATTCAATAGCGAGCCCTAATAATACTATGTTGTTGCAGCATAAACCTCCAGAGTCAACATAGCTGCATCATGGATAAATGGGGTCCTGTGCAGGGTAATGAATCACACTCCAACCATAACAATATCCCATTACTTGTCTGTCTCTCCCCAGCTACCGTAAATACTATTCAACATGTCAGTGTACATATATTTTCTTCTTTACTTTTACAGTTATTACAACAGATGTGAATTTCATTTAAAACTTTTATTTAAAGTTTTACAGAAAAAAACAAAAGACATTTTCTAAACAAAACAAAACACACTCACATTGAAAACAGACTTAGCTTGAGAAACAGTAAACTTCTCTTTCTTTGAGTGTCACATTTAGTGAAAATGCATCTGGCAACCTATTAAACTACAATAGACATGCTGAGATTCATAATCAAATAGCATATAGTGAAATATTAATTAGAGTTTATGTGAAGGGTGAAGAAATTCAAAAGGCAAACGTAACACATTTGCTAATAGCCTGGGATAACCCACTGGACACAAATGTGCCTTTTCATAAGCAGCTCAGGGGTACTGTCTGGCATGCATGTAAACAACAGATGAAGGCTGAGGGAATGAAACCATGTACTACAGGAAGCAACTCTTTTAACAGCTCATAGCCTTACTCATCTGCACTATATGCTAGACAAACTGTTGTAGCCCAAACACTCTGCATTTCAGAAATCTGTGCCTAAAAAAAAAAACAAGCAAATAAAATGTATTCATCTTTAAAACATTAACATTAAAGTGATAGACTTCATGCTGTCAATTTATTCACAACTAAATAATAAATACACTGTCAACATTCAACAGAACAAGGAAACCAAGGATCACATCCAAAGAACATTGCTCATATGATAATGCACCTGTTTACAACAATCAGTTTCCTGCCTTTACACCATAAGTGAGGTAGTTATGTAGACTTACAGGTTCATAACTAGGTACTAGGCTATCTGCCCAAAGGCATTAATAAGCCTAGCCAGAATGTGTTGGCTTTCGCCACCCCCTTAGATTAGTTCCCTGTCCCTCTGTCCAGCAGAGCCACTGAAGTGATCCCTGGGGTAAACTTTGGGCCGGATTCACGAAAGCTTGCACAGAGTGCAAGAAGAGTGTAGGAGCTCATGGAGGCAATATGTCTGCCGTGCGATCCAGGTACAGCCAGCAGGGGTGTGCACGAGAGCTGCTAAAGCTACTCTTGCACGGACAGCGTCATGGTATGCAAATTACCTCATTTGCTGCTGAAAGCTATGCAAATGAGGTAAATTTGCAATCCAGGAAACACTAACATGTCCATGGAAGATTAATGTTATCTGCAGAAATGTATTCCATTGGTAACGGAGTACCGTTCTGCAAATAGCTAAACGGAGCTATGACAGCTCCAAATAAAGGATGCATACAGTTGAGGAAGCATGCCAATAGCCAAATATAAGGCCATTGGCATTTATAAATGTTTAAAATTATTAAAATCTAACTTTTTTTTCCCCCGATCTCCAATGTTTAAGCATAGCACCGCGCAAATGTGCGGCACTTTAAAAAAACAGAAAATAATTTAAAAATAGCCATTTTCACTAAAAAGCTTATCCTGCCATGCAGATGAATGGCAGGCTGAAGACAACATGGCCACTGAGTAGTGGTTGCTAAGGGGGGGGGAAGCTCAGTGTGAGAGATGTAACCATGCATTAGTAGGCAATCCTATGCAAATGAGGATAAGGATAGTAAATCCCAATTTTCCCCAGCATGTGAGCCATGTCCCAAGAGTGTAAGTGTAGGAGTAGGTGAGTAGTAGAGTAGAATTTAGGTAACATCATGAGGGGGTGTGTCAGAAAGGCTGTAAGCTTATTGGAGCACAATGTCTTGTGTTTGCCCTGAGTTGCTCAGGACTGCAAGAGGCGTGTCTACAATTGTCCTTTTTGAAAACCAGAAACCAAAGGCTACACCGTGAATATATTTGAAATTTCTTGCAAACGTGCACACAGCGTGTGCGCTCGTTTGCTCGGCGCTGCCCTGGGCGGAAACAGAAAGGGAAAACGAAGGAAAATAAGTAGTAGGAAGTTAACCAAGGAGAACTAGCAGAGCTGCCAGGTGAAATATATCAGAATCAGCCAATTACACAGGTAGCAGACTAACCCAGCCCAGCCCTTTAAACTCTGCAAACAGCATTATTCCCTGTTTTTTCCCAAGAACACTGCAACACTGCAGTATAGAAACAGGGAAAGCTTAAAAACTTTAAAGTCTGACAAAATGTTAGGGGCTGCTCTTGCTATCATAAACCAACATGTGCAAGGTGCTGAGGGTGGTGATGTTGTGAATGCTGCTGAGCAACCCACAGTGAGGAGATGGAGAAGAGTGTACAGACCCAGGGTAACCTACCAGGGGCTATATGAGCTGGAGATAGTGGAGCGCTATAGGGTGGACAAAGACCTCCTGCAGCAAATTGTTGAGCTGTGCCAGCCACACCTCACACACAGAATCAACAGAGGGGAACCCATCCCAGTGGATACCAAGGTATGTGTTGGCCTAAGAATACTAGCTACAGGTACCTTCCAGAGACCAACTGGTGATATGATGGGGATTTCACAGGCATCAGCATCCAGGGTACTGCACCAGTTCCTGGATGCCATGTCAGCACATGTCGGTGAGCACGTATATTTCCCCAATTCCCATGAGGCATTGGCCAGCAATATGCATCTTTTCCACCAAATAGCAGAATACCCTGAGGTAGTGGGTGCAATAGACCGCATGCACATACACATCAAAGCACCACCTGATGAGTGGGGTAGGGTCTACATCAACCGCAATGGCTTCCCCCTCCATTAACTGCCAGGTCGTGTGCGATGCCCAGGGCATAATAAAGAATGTGTGTGCTGGCTGCCCTGGAAGTTATCACGATTCCCACATCGGGCATCTGATGCAGCTGTACCAGAGATTTGCCAATGGGGACATCCCTGATGATCACCTAGTGGGGGATGCTGGATACGCACTGGAGCCATGGCTGATGACACCCATTAGAAATGCACCCCCCCCCCGAACAAGAACTCCATAATGAGGCACACGCACAAACAAGAAACATAATTGATCATGTGTTTGGGATGCTCAAGTCATGGTTCCGGTGCCTGGACACATCTGGTGGATCCTTGCAGTACTCACCAACTACATGTATCCAAATTTTCATGGTATGTGCCGTGCTACACAATATGATCCTGTGGAAACAGCTGCAGCAGGAACAACATGGGGCAGGGCCAAACAGCCCCCCACCATTGCCAAGGCCTGCACAGGCACAGCGTGACTCAGAGGATAAACAACCTGAGCCTGCCCCAGTAGGCAGAAGGAGGTGTGCCCAGTATGCCCTGGCCTTGGCAAAGAGGCAACGCATAGTACATACACTGACTCAGTAGGAACCCTGGAAATGACACCTCTCTCTGACTCGCACATACAGTAAAAGGGATGCCAAACTTGACACTACCTGTTTTCAAACATGTATAGGGAGTGTAATATGTGCATCTGACATAGGCAGCCCTGCAGCACCACCTAAGGCATGAGTCCCTATTTTAAGCAATATAAAGCACTGCTAAGCAAATTTTACCAGTATTGAGCATATTTAAATACAATTGCACATAGCTGCGCACCGCGCTAACCAGCGCAATGTTGGGCAATGTTGGGCAAAGTCGGGTAAACACGCTCACACCTGCTTTACTGTTCCTTAACAATTCAGGTCTGCCCAGCAGGAAAATAAAAAGCAATGACAGGGCTCAAACTCAGGATACTCTGCACTATAGTCACAATACTGAACCACTAAGCCATGACAGCATTTCACTGGCACAGACACAAATTAAGTCACTCACACATACCAGTTGGGGGGGGGTCACATACCTAACAGTCACAGCCAGCAGGACAATTGTAGACAAACGCAAACACAAACAAATGCTGTATCATGCCTTCTGAAGAGGCATATGAGTAACCTTCCCCCAGGCCTATGCAGACAGATAACAGCAGGCCCAGGCAGTGTGATGTGGGTTGGGTAGGCTATGAAGTCACAAACTAATATGCGTGTAATTGGAAGCTAAGGTCTGTAGTACAGTGGTATGCCTCAATAGGCAACAGTACAGACTGAAATGGAGTACCTGACATAGCATTGCAGGCCTAGCAAATGTGTATAAGTGTCAGGTGTACCCCTCATCCTATGTATACCCACAGTAACAATCAGGTGTGCCCCCCGGGTAGAAATGTACAAATAATAGCTGTCCCCCCTGTATGTAGAAATGTTGATAAGTCTATGCAAATTGACTCATGGAAGCCCTGCAGGCACAGCATGCTTCCTGTCGATGTACAACACAAAGGTGAGCCCTGAAGTAAAAACCAACTTGATTTTTCACACACATATAGTATATATACCCATAGTGGGCATGCTCACACACTTAAACAAATTTATCAAATTTCTGTCAGCAAAAGGTCATACTGGGCATGCTCACACATTTAAACAAACAAAGCAAATGTCAGTCAACAACATACTGAAAGGTCATACTGGGCATGCTCACACACTTAGGCCATGTCTGAGTACAGCAGTGGGCCACACATATCTGGCAGTTGCAGTTCGTACTCCAGACACTTGTCACTATTCACCAATCCTGCCATGTGCACACAGTGATATGAAAACAGACCCATATAATATACTGGACCCCTGTCATAATCAAACTATGTACTACAAGTACTTAAGTTGTTCAATGAAAGTGAAAATGCAAAGAAGATCAATAAATCTCCGATCAGTATCATCAAGAAACAATGAGCACTATTAACATTACCCAAGCCATGTTCTGGCAAAAATATTGCCAAAGAGTCCATAGAAAACCATGAAGCTTTCTTTCGCTATGTCATAAATATCAATGTAAACTCATATATGTTCTGAGTCAGTGCAAAGTGTAAATGAATACATGTACATGACTGACATTGCCAACATCTTGTCAGACAGGTTCATACATATTTACCCCCCTCTCACTGACAAAAGGGCCCATTACCATACCTGGAGATTGTGAAAACCCAGAAATCACATATACAATGGTTAAACACCTCTATCCAAACCTAAAAACATGGCGTCTATGGTATGACATGGTTTCCCTGGCTGTGTCATATGTGAACACCAAAACAAACAGACCCTGCACCTGAACAGTCTGTTGAGACTCACCCTCTGTACAGGATATGAAACTGTTGAATGGGTTACAGCAATGTTTGGCACACTCCACAAGTGTCGGTGCACAACAGACTATGGGAGCTATAGTCTTATAAGCCTAATAAGCCTGATCGGCAAGGCCATGGAGTCCATCATTATGGAACTCATAAACAGAGCTATTGGGAGCCTACAAACACCCAACCCTACCCATTTTGGTTTGGTCAGGGGCAGATCATGGTTCCTAAACCTGCTAGACAGTTTTCAAGGCAGTCACCCAGGACATACATCAATGAAATGAGCTCCACACGGCCTACATAGACCTTGAAAAACCCTTTTCCAACATCCCACACACATGTCGTATCCACAAAATCAACAACCTGTGCATAAACACGTATGTCATCCGATGGATTGCCAGCTGGGGCACAGATAGATCCCACAAGGTAAGAATTGTGGTCTCCTGTTCAAGCTGGTAACAGCTGCTGTCCCCCATGGCTCAGTCCTGGGACCCCTCCTGTCTGGTGTATACTTTTCAGAAATACAGTCAAACACACGAGGGCTATGTTTAGCAAAGTTTGTGGATGACTGCAAAAAGGTTGTCATAATCGATGTTTGGGACAACAGAGACATCCTTAAAAAGTGTCTCAGTCAGACAGATGTGGTGTCAAAATTATGGCCTCGAGCTACAGTCATACAAATACCACATAGGTGCTAACACCCTAAATATGGAGGTAATAATAAGGGATCTATGGACACATGTGGATAGTCATCTCTGCTTCCAGAAACACATTCACAAAGTGGTTAGAAAATCTTGCTATGTGTTCCCACAAATTGCCAAGGTCTTTGCATATAGGTCAAAGGAGGTTCCCTCTACTCATCAGTCATCAGACCCATCAGAGAGTATCACGGCACACTTGCGATGAATCTGACTAGGCACCTTCAGCAGCAGGAAAGACCACTGAAGTACTTCAACAAGAGGATTACTGGCCTCAAACAGTTGTCCCATGCAACAAGACTGAATTTAACTCAATCTGTACTCTGTTGCATACTGTCTACTCAGGCGATCTCTGCCCAACAGACAGGTCCATGTCCAATGCAGAACTGATGTACATGCGCTATCTGAAGTAAACCCAAGCTCACTTTGCCACATGCTCTAGGGATATCATCATCCCAACAATAAATAGAACATGTTGGAGGTATATATTACTAACTCACAGATTTCCCTTGCTTTGGAACAGGCTCCCAACCTACATTAAGCTGAGTCCTTAACTGACACTCTTCCAGAGGAGCCTTGATGAGTGTATGTGAAACTGAACTGTCTCACCATGGATCACTTCATCAGTTCTACTACACAGAGGCCTAAGGAACTAACCCCATGTGTGGTGATAGCTGCACACTCTGGCCATACTAATATATGCCTTAAGGCAGATAGCCTATTACCTACCTATGTACCTATATATATATATATATATATATATATATATATATATATATATATATGTAGGGGGAACACTGTATAATAAGGCAAAGATGGATGGGCAAAGATGTGTGTGAGAGGGTGACTATGACAGGGAGCCATCCAGGACTGTCCCACCCAGCACACATCCCAATGGTACAAAAGACATGAGGTGCACATCTCACCCACTGTACATAACAGCCACCAGTATCTGTAAGCATTACAGTGTATGTGGTCCATGTGCCTGCTGTACAACATGACTGTACAATGAAGTACACATCTACTATCTGTAGACATGTACCTGTCACATAGGTTCATAGGTATGTAGTAGACTATCTTCACAAAGGCATATATTAGCCTAGGCAAGTTGTGCAGCTTTCACCACCCCATTGGGTAGTCTCCCAAGCCCTAGTTCTAATAGTTAGTATCCTAAGCCCCTTTCTAGTGGGGCTGCTGATGTGATGCCTGGCGTGAATTATCTATTTCCCATCCACTCATCAAGGTTCCTATTGAAGAGTGTCAGCAAGGGGCTCTGTCTGATGTACATTGGGACTCTGTTCCACAGTAAGGCAAGTGTCTGGGATGTTACTCTATCCCACCAGCATGTTGTATTCATTGTTGTGATGAGGTTCATATCCCTGGAGTATGTAGTGCGACTCAGTTTTGTTATCCGTAGATGGAGCATGTTCAACATTTATGTGTTGGACATGGCTCTGTATGTTAGGCAGAGTGTGCCTCTGAGTAGGTTGTATGCAACAGAGAACAGATTTAGTTTGAGGCCAGTAATCCTCTTGGTAAGGTACCTCTGTCGTCTCTACAGCTGCTGGATATGCTTAGTTGAGTACATCCAAAATGGTGCATTGTACTCAATGATGGGTCTGATGACTTAAGAGTAGAGGGCCATGACTACCTCTTTTGATCCTGATGCAAACCCTTTGTTGATTAGGTGGGCCACGTAGGATTTCCCAATCACTTTGGCAACATGATTGTCAAAGGAAAGATGACTATCTACTTGAGTCCCCAGAAATCTTATTACATTGTCAGTTTTAAGGGGGTAACACCTATGTGGTAGTTTGTGGGTACTTTGTTTTCACCAAAGGGGATTACTATGCATTCTTCCAGATTGAGCTTGAGGCCATGATTCTGACACCACACATCTGTCTCATAGAGTCCCTTCTGGGGAATATTTGTGTCATCCGGGGAATCTATTATGTCAAACACTTTACAGTTCCCAGCAAACTTAGTCAACCACAACCCTCCTGTGTTGGCATGTACTTTTGAGAAGTCTGTACCAAACAGGAGGGACCCCAGGACTGAACCCTGGGGGACACCAGTTGTTACCAGTGTAGAGTCTGACATATAGCCAGCAACTCTTAATTTGTGGGATCTATCTGTGAGCCAGTTTGCAATCCATCTTGTGATGTATGGATTCATGCCCAGGTTGGTGAGTTCATCTATGTTACCTGACTTGGGAATGGTGTCAAAGGTCTTAGCAAGATAATAGGTAGGCTGTGTGGAGCTCATTTCAATCATCTGTAGCCTGGGTAACTGTCTCAAAGAAATCCACCCAGTTCAGGAGGCGTGATCTGCATTCGACGAAGCCAAACTGGGTGTGCTCAACTATGTGAAGGTTCCCAATGTCTTTATTGTTGACTTCCATTATGATTGGCTCCATTGCCTTGCAGATCAGACTCGTCAGGTTCATAGAGCGTGAATGCCAAGGGTCTGTTGTGGCCCCACCCCTGTGGAGTGGGAAGAACATTGCTGTGCAACATTCTATGGGTACATATCCTGTAGAGAGGATGTAGAGAGAGGTGTAGGTATCCTTGATGAATATGGATAATCCCCACCCTATGTGCTATGATCCAGGTTCTGATGCTGGAAGATATGGAATGAGTAGTATCCTGGTAGTGCTGGTGTGCTCTCTAGAGCCTTGAACTAGGTTTCTGTTACTGCACAGATATCAATATTCTCCATACTGAGAATTGCCTCGAGTGTGTGCATCTGGAGGCTGAGACTTCTGGCAATGAGTAACATTTAGCTCACTTTGTGGTTATTTGTGTTGGTTACGGGGTTTGGTTTGTCCTGAGTGACCGTTGTTCTACACCTGAAGTCAACACCTCATTGGTCTGATCTGACCATAAGCTAATTACCCTACATATCCACATTCTGCCCCCACCCCCCATTAAGGAAACCATGTTAAAAATATCTCCAAAGACAACTTCATGATTCTTAAGACAGAAGTGGTGAACTTCAGGACACCCATGCAGATGGACAATACAGTTATGACTACTGAATCCTACACAATTGCACTTTATAAGCACTTACATGAGTGCATGGATCATGCTATCCTAAACTGAACCAAGACACTATCTTCCAAGAAAAGGAAGCCAAGCTGGTGGTCCCCTGCCATAAATAAACTGCATAACAGAAGGAAGAAACTGTTGCAAAATAGGGTAAAACCCATGAGTGGAGGAGCTTCCTGGTCGGCCTCAGTAAGAAGCTGCGATCCCTGATAAAATCCTCCAAAGCTAGTTATGAAAACAAAATCACCACTGATTCTAAAGACAACCACAAAGCATTCTATAGCTATGTCTAGAATCACAATGGCAACACTCAGATCTGCTCTAAGTTACAGCACAATGGCACTAAATATACAGACCCAACTGATATTGCCAACATCCTGGCAGATAGGATCAATGCTAACTTTACCCCCCTCTCACCCATGAAAGAGCCCAACTCTATACTGGAAGAATGTTAAGTTGCTGTCATCACAGCTGCACAGGTAAAAACCACTCTCCAAAGCCAGAAACACAGCATCCATGGGACCAGGTAACATCCCAGGCTGCATTCTACATGAACTACAGAACGAACTGGGACCACACCTAAGTACCATGTTCAATCATAGCCTCACCTCATGGTTTGTGCCTGCTGAATGGTGCACAGTGACGGTTATCCCATTACACAAGGGGTGAGCCACCACGGACCCCAGGAATTAGCGCCCCATTAGCCTGATGAGCCTGGCCTGCAAGGCCATGGAACGTATCATCATGAAACTTATAAACAAAGACATTGGCAATCTCCAAACTCTGGACCACAACCATTTCAGGTTTGTAAAAGGCAGATCATGTCTCCTAATCCTGATAGACTTCTTTGAAGCAGTCACCAAAGCCGTAGACAAGGGTAAGGTGGTTCACACAGCCTATCTAGATCTTGCCAAGGCTTTCAACACCATCCCCCACTCTGGAATTATAGATAAACTCACTAAACTAGGTATAAATCCCTATGTCACAAGATGGGTTGCCAACTGGCTCACTGACAGCACCCACACTGTGAAAGTAGCAGACTCCAAGTCCGACTTCAGACCAGTGACAAGTGGAGTACCACAGTGTTCATTCCTGTGTCCTGTCCTGTTTGGTATCTCCTTCCCTGAAGTACAGGCTAAGACAGAAGGTCTTTGGCTAATGAAGTTCCCAGATGTCTGCAAACTAGGAGCCTTAACCGAAACTACTAACGATGTGGACATCCCACAAAAGGTCCTCACTGAGACAGATGCCTGGTGTCAAAGCCATGGCCTCAAGCTCAATGCCAAAAAGTGCATTGTCATCCCCTTTGGTAAAAACTCTGTACCCATGAACTACAACATAGGTGGTAATATACTTAACACTGAAAGTGTGATAAGAGACCTTGGGACACAGGTGGTCAGTAGACTCTCCTTTGATAATCACATCGCCACAGTAGTTAGGAAATCCTTCTATGTGGCACACGTCATCACAAAAGGTTTCTCATGCAGAAAAAAAGAGGTCATTGTTCCCCTCTACTCATCACTCATTAGATCCATTATAGAGTACAACGCCCCTTTTGGTATGTACCTCACAAGACATCTACAACAACTGGAAAGCCCGCAGAAATACCTCACAAAGAGGATTAGCGGCCTCAAATACATGCCCTACACAGACCGTCTCAAAACACTCCAGCTTTACTCTGTCGCATATCGCCTACTCAGAGGTGATCTCTGCCTAACATACAAAGCTATGTCAAACACAGAGCTGTTGGACATGCTCCACTTAAAGAAATCCCAATCTCTGAGCTTCGGCCCCAAAACCCAGACCAAAATACAAAAGGAGGGGGTGTATCCATTTTCATAAAGGATACCCACACATCCAGGTTAGTGGCACAGCATGAGGCCTCGGAGACCATCCAAGTGCAACTAACAGTGGGCAAAGCTAATTATCAGATTGTAGCCTCCTACCTTGTCTCAGGACCTTCACTCAGCATTCCTGAGAACACTGGAAAATATAAAGGTCCTACCAAACACCGTGATATTAGGAGATTTCAACTACCCAAACATTGACTGGGAGAATTACTCAAGTACAAACTCCTGTGCCCAATGCTTCCTAAAGTTTATAAACTCAAATGCCCTGGAACAGCTGGTCACCATGCCCACTAGAGGTGACAACATACTGGACCTGATCATCACCAACATGGGGGATCAGTGTTCCACACCAGAGGTAAAACCCTAGCTGGTAAGATCAGATCATAAAGTAATCACACTGGACATCCACATCCCGACCCCACCCCCAGTCAAGGAAACCACTGTGAAAAACTTTTCAAAAGCAAACTTCACACTTCTCAAGACCGAAGTGGAAAATTTCAAAGCCCCCTTGCTACAGGATAATGCTATCCAATCCGCAGAATCCTTTACAAGTGCATTATATGAGCATCTACAGGGATGCATGGATCAAGCCATCCCGAGTAAAACCAAGACTCACTCCTCCAAAAAGAGGAAACCAGTCTGGTGGTCCTTGGCCATAAATAAGCTATACAACAGAAGGAGGAAACTACTACATGATAGACCAAAATTCCAAAAAGGAAAGGCATCACTCATCATTACTAGCAAGAAACTATGATTGCTCATAAAATCATCCAAGGCCAGTTTCTAAAGAAAAATTTCCAAGGAATCTAAAGATAACCACAAAGCCTTCTTTAGCTATATCAAACATTTAGGTGGCAACTCCCAGATATGCTTTGAGCTACTGCAAAATGGCAAAAAATACACTGAACCAACTGACATTGCCAACATCCTGGCGGACAAGTTTAGTGCAAACTTCACCTGCCCTCACCCCCAAAAGGGCCTGTGTTCATCCCAGAAGAATGCAGAGCCCCAGACATCATGGACATGCAGGTAAAAACAGCCCTCTCCAAAGCTAAGAACACAGCAATTTCCAAGGAATCTAAAGATAACCACAAAGCCTTCTTTAGCTATATCAAACATTTAGGTGGCAACTCCCAGATATGCTTTGAGCTACTGCAAAATGGCAAAAAATACACTGAACCAGCTGACATTGCCAACATCCTGGTGGACAAGTTTAGTGCAAACTTCACCCGCCCTCACCCCCAAAAGGGCCTGTGTTCATCCCAGAAGAATGCAGAGCCCCAGACATCATGGACATGCAGGTAATAACAGCCCTCTCAAAAGCTAAGAACACAGCATCAATGGGACCGGATGGTGTCCCAGGCTGCGTCTTACACGAGCTCCAAAAGGAACTAAACCCTCACCTAAATTCACTGTTCAGACTCAGCCTTACCACAGGCTATGTACCCAAAGAGTGGCATACAGCAACAGTCATCCTGCTCCACAAAGGTGGTGCCACAACATAACCTGGGAACTATCGCTCTATAAGCCTGACCAGCCTGGTCTGCAAAGCTATGGAGCGAATTATCATGGATCTCATAAACAGAGACATTGGGAACCTCCAGACACTGGACCCTACCCAATTCAGCTTTGTTAAAGGCAGATCCTGCCTCTTAAACCTAGTTGACTTCTTTGAAACAGTTACCAAGGCCATAGATGAAGGGAAGGTAGTCCACACAGCCTACCTGGACCTCACTAAGGCCTTCAACACCATTCCCCACTCAGGCATCATAGACAAGCTTACCAGCATTGAACATGAACATTAACCCCTATGTCATGAGATGGGTGGCCAACTGGCTCACGGATAGAACAAACATGGTCAGAGTTGCGGGTGCCATGTCTGACTCTAAACCAGTCACAAGTGGCATCACACAGGTCTCGGTCCTGGGACCCCTCCTGTTCAGTATATACTTCTCTGAGGTACAGGCAAGCATGGGAGGACTATGGCTGACCAAGTTTGCAGATGACTGCAAACTGGGGGCCATAATTGACTCTCTGGCTGACACAGACATCCTCCAGAGGGGTCTTACAGAGACAGATACCTGGTGTCAAAACCATGGCCTCAAGCTGAATGCCAAAAAATGCATAGTCATCCCCTTTGGAAAAAACAAAGTGCCCACGAATTACCACATAGGTGGTAATCCACTAGGTATGGAAAATGTAATTAGGGACCTGGGAACCCAGGTAGATAGTAACCTCTCCTTTGATAATCACATTGCCAAAATGGTTAGATATTCCTTCTATGTAGCCCACCTAATCATGAAAGAGTTCACCTCTAGATCAAGAGAGGTCATTGTGCCCCTCTACTCATCACTCATTAGGCCCATAATAGAGTGCAATGCCCCATTTGGTATGTACCTTAATTGGCACATGCAACAGCTGGTAAGACCACAGAAGTACCTCACCAAGAGGATCATGGGCCTCAAAGAGATGACCTATGCAGCTCAACTAAAGAAACTCCAGTTCTACTTGGTTGCTTACTGCCTGCTCAGAGGTGATCTGTGCCTGATGTATAAGGCGATGTTCAACCTGGAATTAATGGACATGCTCCACCTCAAGAAAAACAAATCTCTTAGAGCAACACACTCCAGTGAATTAAACCTCAACAAAGCAATAAACAGGACGTGCTGATGGGATAGATTCCTGTCCCAGAGACTTCCCTCACTCTGGAATAGAATCCCAGTTGATGTTAGGCAGAGCCCCTCGCAGACTCTCTTCAAGAGTAATCTTGATGAGTGGATGGGAAATTGTAAATTTACCCCTGGGATCACTTCAGTGGCCCTGCTAGACAGAGGCACAGGAAACTAATTTAAAAGGGAGGTGAAAGCCAACACATTCTGGCTAGGCTTATAAATGCCCTTGGGCAGATAGCCTAGTACCTACCTATGAACCTACATGCTCTAGGGACCTAAACCTTGTCACCACAATAAACAGAACATGCCGGAGGGATAGATTCCGGTCCCAGAGTCTTCACATACTCCAGAATAAACTACCTATCTATATCAAACAAAACTCCTCATTAGCACTCTTCAAGAAAAATCTTGATGATTGGATGGGAAATAGGAAATTCACCCTGGGGATCACTTCTGTGTCTCTGCTCGACAGTGGCACAGGAAAATAAATTTCTTGGGTGGCAAAAGCTAGGGTACATTTTTGGCTGGGCTTGTATAGGCCCCAGGGCCGATAGCCTAGTACCTACCTATGAACCTTTGTGCCTTGCCTAAAAAAAGTAATATGGGGACAGCAAGAACCTTGGCCAGTATTCAGAAGCATAGGGGCGACAGGTGCAAACCATCTGTAGAGAAGCAACAAGGCTTGTCTATCATGTCATCACAGGCAGACAGAGACTGGATCCCCTTTGAATGACACCAGAAGCTCAGCCAATTGTTGAAGATTATCATCTTTCTGTTATATTGCAGTATCATGTAGGTGAAGGTAAGATGCTACTTAAGGTTTGACCCTGAGTGTGCCAGCATGTGATGCATCAACCCATATATGATATGGTCATGACCTATGCATACAATACACTCACAATACACCTAGTATGATAAGCCTGCTGAGGTTAGCAAATGTGAAAAAAGCCTTTGTGCAGACTGTCAGCAAGTAATGTCTGTATTGCACCCTGTAACTCCATATTGCTTGCTGAAGTGTAAAGATGTACTTAGTTTGGATTAAGAACACCGCACTTGCCAACTGTGTGTGTGTGTGTGTGTGTGTGTGTGTGTGTGTCAACCTTTTTGGAGACTACTCACACCCCTTAAAAGTGGTATACTCATCTTTGTCAAGTCTCATGATGTCACCATCCTACAAATATAACTGTGGAAAGGTAAAATCCCAGTAATGTGTATAGTGTGTTGTGTAAATGTGTACTGCTGCAGTATCATAATGTTGTTAGGTAGGGGTTTGAATCCTGCACTTGCCAACTGTGTGTGAGTGTGTGTGTCTCTCTGGGGAGGAGCAACCTTTTTGGAGACTACTCACACACCTTAAAAGTTGTATACTCATCTTTGTCAAGTATGATGATGTCACCATCCTACAAATATACCTGTGTAAAGGTGCAATCCCAGTAATGTGTATAGTGCGTTGTGTAAATGCGTACTGCTGTAGTATCATAATGTAGTTAGGTAGGGGTTTGAATCCTGCACTTGCCAACTGTGAGTGTGTGCGTCTCCCTGGGGAGGAGCAACCTTTTTGGAGACTACTCAAACACTGTCAAAGTGGTATACTCATCTTTGTCAAGTCTCATGATGTCACCATCCTACAAATATACCTGTGAAAAGGTGAAATCCCAGTAATGTGTATAGCGTGTCATGTAAATGCATACTGCTGTAGTATCATAATGTAGTTAGGTAGGGGTTTGAATCCTGCACTTGCCAACTGTGTGTGTGTGTGTGTGTGTGTGTGTGTGTGTGTGTCTCTGTCTCTCCCTGGGGAGGAGCAACCTTTCTGGTGACTACTCAAACACCTTAAAAGTGTATATTCATCTGTGTCAAGTGTGATGATGTCACCATCCTACAAATATACCTGTGGAAAGGTGAATTCCCAGTAATGTGTATAGCACTTTGTGTAAATGCGTACTGCTGTAGCATCATAATGTAGTTAGGTAGGGGTTTGAGTCCTGCACTTGCCAACTGTTTGTGTCTCCCTGGGAAGGAGCAATCTTTTTGGAGACTACTCACACCCCTTAAAAGTGGTATACTCATCTTTGTCAAGTCTCATGATGTCACTATCCTACAAATATACCTGTGGAAAGGTGAAATTCCAGTAATGTGTATAGCGCATCATGTAAATGCATACTGCTGTAGTATCATAATGTAGTTAGGTAGGGGTTTGAATCCTGCACTTGCCTACTGTGTGTGTGTGTGCCTCCCTGGGAAGGAGCAACCTTTTTGGAGACTACTCACACCCCTTAAAAGTGGTATACTAATCTTTGTCAAGTCTGATGATGTCACCATCCTACAAATATACCTGTAGAATGGTGAAATCCTAGTAATGTGTATAGCATGCCGTGTAAATGCATACTGCTGCATTATCATAATGTAGTTAGGAAAGAGTTTGAATCTCGCACTTGCTGACTGTGTGTGTGTGTGTGTGTGTGTGTGTGTGTGTGTGTGTGTGTGCGCGCCACATGTGTGACACCGTTGGCTAATGTGGAGTGGGTTTTGATTTTTCTAGTGTATGACATATCGCAGTGACAACTGTATGTGCATTACACATGTAAGGTAGCTGTGGGACAAATCCATATACATACATGTGACCTCAAGTATTTCTTAGGTGGGTACTCTGCTTTCTCCATGAATGCATCTCTTATCTTTGCCAGAGCGTGCTGGCTCTTTCCAGACCTTAGGTCACTTCTGTATGCTTGTGACAAGCTTAGCCACTGCAGTGATCCCTGGGCTACGTCTTCCATTTCACATCCACTCATCACGGTTTCTATTGAAGAGTGTGAGTGAGGGTTTATGCTTGAGGTATATTTGAAACCTGTTCCAAAGTCTGGCAAAGATGACTAATCATTAACGGTGTGCAACAGCCTCTGTGGATCTGCATGCAAACCCTTTATTGCTTATGTGCGCCACAGAGGGATTTTCAAAACCCTTTGGTAATGTGATTATCAAAGGAGAGATGACTTAACAAATGGCTCTATGTATACATTAGTACCTGTTCCACATTTTGGGGGCTACTACCTATGTGGTACTCTGGGGATACTTTGTTTTCTAAAAGTGGATAACTATGCTTTCTTTGGCTAATAGCTTTACAGCATGAGTTTGACACCAGGTATCTGTCTGTATGATACCCTTTTGGAGGATGTGTGTGTCATCTGGAGAATAAAGTGTAGCCCACAGTATGCATTGTCATCAAACGTGGGCAGACATATCCCTACTGTGATTGCTTGTACCTAAGAAAGCTATATGCCAAACAGGAGTGGTCCCAGGACTGAGTGCAGGTGAATACCACTTGTTACTGGCATAGAATAGTACATGGAGGCTGCAAATGTTACTGTGTGTCTTATATCTGTGCATCAGTTGTCAAGCCATCATCTAACAATTGTTTATGGTCAGTTTGTTGAGGTTATGTATACTACCAGTATGTGGGATGGGTATGAATTGCTGGTGAGCTGTAGCTTGGCTGTGTTGACCTCCCCTCCCTCACCTATAGCCTTGTTGACTGGCTTGAAGTCTACTAGGTGTAGGAGCCATGAGCTGGCCTTTAGAGAACCTAAGTGGGTATGGTGCAGTGTTTGCAGGTTCATAATGTCTCTGTTAATGAGTTCCATAATGCTGTGCTCCATAGCCTTCCAAATAACATTGGTCTGGCTTATAGGGTGAGAGTTTCCAGGACCTGTTGCAGTTCTACCTTTAATCAATTTATGTTAACATTTGCACTGGGTATGATGAGGGTGGACAGGTTTAAGAATAAGTATATTAGAGGGTCAGGCCAGGTTTGAAGGTTAGTAGACCATGCCAGATAGGCAGGATTAAGTTGATTTGTACATGTGCTGAGGAGGGATGCAGAGTATATTGTGAAATAGATGCTAAGGATGAAGCCGCCAGGTAAAAGGAAAAGAGGAATGCCTAAGATGAGGTTTATGGCTGTGGTGAGAGAGGACATGCAGGTGGATGGTGTGATAGCGCAAGATGCAGAGGTCAGGAATAAATGATGTACTGTGGTGACCCCTAATGGGAGCATCCGAAAGGAGAAGAAGAAGACGTAGCTCAACCCTTGTGGACTGTGAACACCATTACCGTGTGTCATTCCACAAGTATGTAACCTGTATAGAGGTTGCATCTGGACAGAGCGTTTAGGTGAGTGGTGACTTCATATGTCAGCTTGTGTATGACACAGCCAGGGACACTGTCCAGTACCATTGCCACTGTGCTGTGTACTTTATTAAAGAGATGCGTTAACTAGAGTGTCTGTGAATCATCAGGTTTTACATTCTTCAGGTCTGGAAATGTGGCCCTTGTGTAATGATAGGGTGGTGAAATCCGCATTCAAACTGTCTGACAAGGAATTGGTAATGTCAGTCAGATAAGTGTACTTTGTGACCATTTACATTAACTGTGACCCGATCTGAGATTTCCCCTGTAGATTATGAACAACACTGAAGAAAGCTTTAGTGTTGTCTTTGGAATCCTTGCCATTTTGTATTTTGAAGCTTGCCTTGTATGTTTATTGAGGGATTGTATTTTTCCAATGATACTGACCAGAGAGGTTATCCCTTCTTGGTATGTAACTCTTTTTTGGTACAACTTCACACCTTCTATTATATATTTAGTTTATGGCAGGGGTCCATGAGACTAATGCACTTTTACTGTATAAGTGAGAATTTCTTGTGTTTGTGATAGCACGGTCCATGCAACCCTGTAGGTGAACAGTGTGCATTAATAAAGGATTATGCAGCTGAGACAGTGTTAACCTTAGTAATGCAAACCAATGACAGATAGCAACAACAGCATCACCCACAGCACAGTGTCAACCCGTGTCATACACACACGTGTAGTACAATGCATACTGGCCACCAACAGAAGGTATGGAATGTTAACACTGGCCAATACAGGGCATGTCACCCTGCACATGTGTCCAATATGCACGTACATGCAGACAGTGCACATCCACCATGTTCACAAATGTACACCTGCAGACCTGTGCTGTACACATCCCACACTTATTGTCCACTGAATAACACATGCTGACACAACTATACACATCAGCCAAGTGGCACATGTGCAAAGAAAACACAATTGAAATAAACACTGGTGGAAACAATACAACATTGCTAATTACAGCTTTAATGCATCATGCCTGCTCAGCTACACCATCAAGGATATCATTACACTTTACTGCTGACAACATGCTACACATTCAACCATTGCTATACTTTATTAAAGTCACCCTGTGCATCAGCACCATGTTAGCCTGTTCCTGCATCAATGTTACAGATGACAGGAGGTGGCACAGGTTTCATCATATGCACAGGGTGTGTTGTTGGTTTGCCAGAGGCCTACACTGAGCCATACAATCGACATGTGTGTGTGAGTGTGTGTGTGAGGGCCATGAGTACTGTTATGGGCCAATGTTGATGTAATGTGTGCGGGTATGTGTTTGCCCTAGGTTTTTGGTTTATGTGTGTGTGTCTGCATGCACACAGTTCCACCATGTGGCTGCCATATAAGGGGATTTTGTGAGACAGCTACAGACTGTACCTGGCAGGCTTTACAGATCACCGTTTCTGGCCATGGATACGGAATCTGTGCTGGCAGGGGTGCTACAGACAGTATCAGGTACTAATCCTAATGAGCCCTCTGTGCCCTTAGTCCCTGTCTGGTGTACCGCTCCATTCGTGTCTGTGCCTCCATGACAGCCTGGAACATGCGTGTGGTAGAAAGAGGTGTGGCATGTCTGCCAGGGGCATGATGACCAGCAGTGCTCTGATGAGAACCCCTGGGCATCCGCCTATGTGGTACTGTTCCAGACATCTGGCTATGGCTGCTGTGTCCTAATACATGTGCCATAGATACCACACTGTCCTGGCCAGTGCCAACCATACACTGTCCCTCAGCTAAGGGCAATGGTGATGATGGATGTACAGGCAGTATGACTGTGTGCATGGATGGGGTGGAGACTTGTGTACTGTCAGTTGGTGGCCCAGCAACAGACCCTGACAAACCTGCCTGTGCCTCAACACACCTATCCTCATGATCACTGTCTGGCTCAGTGACATCAGGTTCCCTGCTGTACTGAACCAGCTCCACCTCGGCACCTGTGAGAGGAAAACAGGAATCACACTTTAAGACCTGAACATGATGTCAAACCACATGCACACATGCACACATGCGCATGCACACCTACACACATGCGCACATGCACACATGCACACATGCGCACATGCACACACACAAAAATACACTCCTCCCTAAAGCAGACACACACAACACCAGCAATCTCAGAACATACACAATAGCAGGTGATGGTGGGGTACAGTATCACAAGCAAAACAGTCATATCACACATGTCAGCATGCAGGACATGTGTTGCTCAACAGCATACAGTGCACGTGTAGACAGTCCTTGTTACTAACAGTATACATGGCTTTGATGCATGTGTTTTGTTATTAGGTGATGGGGCCTCCCCCTGGAACAGAATGCATACATGGACACAAGATTGCTGTGCAGGTATTCAAAACTCTGTAATGTACTGTGCACCATAACAAACAGGTGTACATACCATGGCTGGATGTGTATGTGTGTGTCAGATAGGTATCCAATGCTGATTAAAGCCTCTGTATCTTTAGCAAATAATTGTAGACACATTTTTAGCACATGCATGATGAGTATTCACACAACATCATCAGTGATGCATGGATAATTGATGGGATACCATTCGGCCACATACCCAATGTACGGTACTTATGGTGAGTGTAGATCATATTGTGGATATGCCAGTGTCATCCATGACATGGCATGCTAAAACACAACTGCATATTTAAACACTACACATACCCAATGTGTGTCATATGACCTAGCCACTCAATAGCATCACAAGACATATATGTGTCAGTTGTGCAAATGGTGATTGGTATGCATATTGTTTAGAGATGAATACGTGTGCACACACGCAACATTAAGGTGTATAGCAATGAAAGCTATGTGCAATACTGTAGTTACAATAACTGGATGGGGTATAGTACCATAGGCCATCATCATGACGCATCATGTGGTCACTCAAGGCTACAAATGTTTCCTAAACCAGCACTACTCATGCTGTACCGTAATTGTACTAACGTAGCTACATTCACCATTTCACAGCCAGTTGTTACACGAGTTTGTAAGGAGGCCAATAAGGAGCATTCCCTGACATGAATGTGTAGTGTGTTGCAGAGTACTTAAATGCCCCATGATAGGCCTCTACCCCTCAGGTATATTATGTGTAATGTGTGGATGAGATTTTGGATACTTGAGTGTGTCTTTACAGAGGGTTTCAGAATCCTTTATGTGTAGCATGTTAAAACGCTCAGTGTATGACATAGATATGTATGTTATGTGCATGTTGAGTATCAACTATGCCTATCCAATGGTCACTACAATCTAGCCACATTTGTTTGAGATGGTCTGGGTATTGCATGTATTTGAGGCAACTAATCACATTAGTGAGATATGCGTGGTCTTACACCAAACATGCACAGCATGCATTATGGGTAGGTGTGTTACATGTGTACATGGCCTACACCTTAACTATGGCATGCACTTTTTATTTACAATAATAAATGTAGAACACACTCACCAGCATCTGTCTGCTGCCTTGATGTCACCCCAGAGAGACCTACATAGAGATGAGACAGTTTGTCAGTGGCCACAACTGTGGCATTGCTACTGTGTGTTTGCAATCTTACAGTACAACAACAGTTTACATTCACAGGGCTACAGATTATGTTCCAAATGATCAGTATTGCACAACAACAGGCTCCACATCTTTTAACGACACACTCCACATCTCACATGTGCATGATCTACCAATACAGATAACAGTAGTCTACAGATATGCCATGTTACCTGCATGCTCCGTGTGTGCTTGCTGGGTGGCTCCAACCTCCATCATAGTGTATGTCTGCTGCTGTTGTTGTTGGGCAGGTGCCACCAGGCTCAGGAGCAGCTCCTCCAGTCTGATGAGGGGGGGGATGGATATTAACACCACCTCCTGTTGCAAGCTGTTGTCTCCACACATTAGCAGCACGCTGACGGACATGTCTGAGAAGATCACTGCAGTGGTGGCGTACCTGCTCATATGTCCAGTTATGCAGGCCTACTTAATTTACCCTGCGGACAACATCTTGCCGCATTGCAGTACGCTCCTGCTGGTCCTGGCTGGTTCGTGAGAACATGAGACTATAGTGCTGAATCATACTGGTAGTAATTATGTCATCTTCAGCACTACTGTAAGTGGGGTTCCAGCGATGTGCCATGATCCCTGGAAGACATAAATATGAAAATATGTCTGAGCAAGTCATATGCCACATTTAACGTTATACAGTACAGATATCACTGAACTGCCATATATAGCAACCTATTAGCTAACCGAGAGTGAAACACTTTAACTGCCACTTATCACTGCTCACCCCACAACTGCTTGGAAGTGCCTGGCTCACTCTCAATCTTATAAACCATGTTCTGCACAGCAACAACATAAAATCACTATATAAGACTGTACAAGAGTACCTGGCACACTGTATGCAACACGATGCACCACCTAGCCACAGCAGATATACATCAAGCTGATGTGTAAAGAAATATATCATCCATCACAATGAGTGTAAGGTCCAGTAAATGTATTACTATTATACCACACCACTTGTTAATGGCAAACCTGTGTCCAAAATATGTGCACAATTGGGAATATAGGTTGCATACTGCTGTTGTACACTATGAATGTTGCTAGATACGCAGTTATATGTTTTACCACACATATGTCAAAAGACATGTTACAGACATAGAAGTCAAACAAACAGCAGAGAACCAAACCAGGAAGTAAATGCACACACAGCCAGGAAATGGAACAGCTTGTTGTAAGTTCACCAAGGCAGATTCAGTAAATCCAGGTAGGCACCAAACAAATTCAAATAATTCCTTTATTCAGAACCACAGAATAATAACACACAAGCGCTTTCGCTCAGAGGAATTCTGAGCTTTATCAAGTGACACCATGCTGTTGAATCAGGTGTCTTATATACCTTGAAAATCCTAGGTTAATTAGAAAGCACTACCAATTAACATTTTAAAGAGACTGTGCACTATTCCACATGCTTAAAAATTCCTTTAAAACAAAATATATAAAAAAATATAATAGATTGCTTAAAATAATGCATTAATGCATCGGTCACTACTAAAAATGCTAATAGCTTAAAAATAAACAAAACATTGTGCACTGTTACCATAGTGTTTAACTTTGTAATAAAATTTGCTTTGTGCAAAAAGTTGCACTTCTTTTGAAAATTGGGATAAGATGGAGTGACTTGACGTACCAACTGTTGTTCGTGTAAGTATAATATAAGGCTAATGCCTAGTATGGGTTTGAATATTTTCCTTTTCTTGGTCTTGTTGATAACCCTGCTGGAAAAAGAACACTATATCTTAACCAAGTTAAACTATGCTGTACAATAGGTCTTTCCTTAACATAGACTTTGTATAGTGTAGCATTAAGTGAAAATCATGCCCATGTGTATGAGTACTTGCCATAAGTAATTGTGTGGGGAATGTCAAACTAGAGTCTTGCCCTTCTTAGTTTCAATAGCGGCTTGATACTGATCAAACCGTTAAGCCCAGGGGGTCTCCCAGCATCTAACTTTAATTGCCAGGGATTGGGAATCAACTTTAGAATATCGAGAACTCCTCTGGCAATTAAAGTTAGATGCTGGGAGACCCCCTGGGCTTAACGGTTTGACCACAGCTACATGCAAATACATTGCGCTTGTTAATGCGATGCACATCTACGAACAATTGGTTTTAAATATGCTAAATACTGCTAAAATGTGCTTAGCAGTGCTTTATATTGCTTAAAATAAGTTACTCATGCCTCAGAATGCATAACCATTTCACCTTCATATATATATAATTCGTTCACTACTACATATAACATTTGAATGCTTTTTACAAAACTTATACATGATAAATGTCAGGAATTATTTTTGTATACAGATTTCCAACAGAAAATGGAACGTGCAGTAGTGGGACTCAAACCAGAAATGCCTCCTCTTTGTGCGAAGGCTCTAACCACTACACTATCGCTATTTTGCTTAATTTGCATATTTTTTTCTTATTATCCTCTTCGCTGTCTAAGCTGTTAACTGTAGCTAAGCAATGGGCAATCCCACACAAACACACGCAAATACGGGTAGCTATATTGGAAATAAAACAAACAAAAAAAAATTTCTTTTAATTTTTAAATTTGTACGAGGTTTAACTTATGGGGGAGTGTAGTGTTACAATGTACACGTGAGCGGACTCGCTCATGTAACTCGATATTTCTTGGGTTTTGTCAGTGCAGGGGCATGGATTTTTGGACTGCTCGGCAGTCCGACATGCCCCCTACACTCGTCCATGCTCTGTGTAAGCTTCAGAGTTGAGGCAGCGCATCCTCGTTAATATGCATGGCGTGTTGCCATCATACTCTTAGACTGGTGTTTCCATGCAAGACTAATCTAGTCTTAAACGGAAGATTAGTAAATCCTGGGGTTTCTGTTTCCCATCCACTCGTCAAGGTTTCTCTTGAAGAGTGTTAGCAAGGAGCTCTGCCTAATGTAGATTGGAATCTTGTTCCAATGCATGGGAAGTCTCTGGGACAGGAATCTATCCCTCCAGCACGTCGTATTTATTGTTGTGTGAGGTTTAGATCCCTAGAGCGTGTGGCTCGAGGGGATATTGTTTTCTTTAGGTGGAGCATGTCCATAAATTCTGGGTTGGACATGGCCTTGTATGTCAGGCAGACATCACCTCTGAGTAGGCAGAATGCAACTGAGTACAGCTGAAGTTTCTTCAGTCGAGCTGCATAGGGCATCTGTTTGAGGCCAGTGATCCTCTTGGTGAGGTACTTCTGTGGTCTTTCCAGCTGTTGCTGGTGTCTTGTAAGGTACATCCTAAATGGGGTGTTGTACTCTATGATGGGTCTGATGAGTGATGAGTAGAGGGGCACAATGACCTCTTTGGATCTGGATGCAAACCCTTTTGTGATTAGGTGGGCCACATAGAAGGATTTTCTAACCACTGTGGCAATGTGATTATCAAAGGAGAGATTACTATCTACTTGGGTCCCCAGATCCCTTATTACGTCTTCCGTATTTAGGGGACTACCAACTATGTGGTAGTTTGTGGGTACTTTGTTTTTTCCAAAGGGGATGACTATGCACTTTTTGGCATTTAGCTTGAGTCCATGATTTTGACACCAGGTATCCGTCTCAGTGAGACCCTTTTGGAGGATGTATGTGTCAGCCAGAGAGTCAATTATAGCCCCTAGTTTGCAGTCGTCTGCAAACTTGGTCAGCCATAGTACTCCTGTGCTTGTCTGTACCTCTGAGAAGTATATGCCGAAGAGGAGGGGTCCTAGGACTGAGCCCTGGAGAATGCCACTTTTAACTGGTTTAGAGTCGGACCTAGCTCCCACGACTCTCACCATGTGGTTCTGTCCGTGAGCCAATTGGCAACCCATCTTGTGACTTAGGGGTTTATATTCAGGCTGATGAGCTTGTCTGTAATACCAGAATGGGGAATGCTGTCAAAGGCCTTTGCATGGTCTAGGTAGGCTGTGTGTACCACCTTTCCCTTATCTATAGCTTTGGTTGTTGTTGTTGTGTCTTTCAGCTTTTCCCAGTTAGGGGTCGCCACAGCAGAACTCCGGTCCGCTAATGATTGGCAGTAGATTTTTATGTGCCGAGTTGCCAGCTCTGATGCACAACCTTCAACGAAGGTACGCCCATTCATGCATGTCTCCACACAGAAGATGCTCTAGCTGAGAATCGAACAGAACAACATCATACTGTGAGGTGACAACGCTGCCACAGCACCACTACCACCATCTATAGCCTTGGTAACTCTCTCAAAGAAGTCCACCAGGTTTAGGAGGCACAATCTGCCCTTAAGAAAGCTGAACTGGGTAGGGTCCAGTATTTGGAGGTTCCCAATGTCTCTTTTAATAACCTTGCAGACCAAGCTAGTCAGGCTTATAGGGTAACAGTTCCTGGGGTTTGTTGTGGCTCCACCTTTGTGGAGCGGAATAACTGTTGCTGTGCGCCACTCTATGGGTACATAGTCTGTGGAGAGGCTGAGTTTGAACAGTGTGTTTAGGTGAGGGGTAAGTTTGTCTTTGAGCTCTTGTAGGGCGCAGCCTGGGATACCATCTGGTTCCACTGATGCTGTGTTTTTGGCTTTGGAGAGGGCTGTTTTAACCTGAGTGTCTGTGATTTCAGGGGCTCTACATTCTTCTGGTATGGTTATGGGCCCTTTTTGGGGTGAGAGGGGGGTGAAGTTTGCAGTGAACCTGTCTGCCAGGATGTTGGCGATATTGGTCAGTTCAGTGTATTTTGTGCCATTCTGCACTAACTCCGAGCAGATCTGAGCATTGCCACTTAGATTCTTGACATAGCTAAAGAATGCCTTGTGGTTATCTTTAGAGTCCTTGGCAATTTTTCTTTCGAAGCTCACCTTGGATTATTTTATGAGGGATTGTAGATTCTTGCTGATACTGATGTCTTCCCTTCTTGGGATTTTACTCTTTTCTGTACTAATTTCCTTCTTCTGTTGTATAGCTTATTTATGGCAGGGGTCCACCAGACTGGTTTCCTTTTCTTGGAGGAGTGAGTCCTGGTTTTGCTTGGGATAGCACAATCCATGCATTTTTGTAGGTGCCTGTAGAATGCATTAGTAAAGGATTTTGCAGCTCGGACAGTGTTATCCTTTAGCATGGGGGCTTTGACACTTTTCACCTCAGTCTTAAGTAACGTGAAGTTTGCTTTTCAAACGTTTTTCACGGTGGTTTCCTTGTTTGGAGGTGGGGGCGGAATGTGGATATCTAGAGTGATTTGTTTATTGTCAGATCTAACTAGCGAGGGGTTAACCTCTGGTGTGGAACACTGGTCGCCCATGTTGGTGATGACCAGGTCCAATATGTTGTCACCTCTGGTGGGAGTGTTGGCCAGTTGATCCAGGGTATTTGAGTTTATAAATTCTAGGAAATGTTGGGCAAGGGAGTTAGTACTTGAGTAGTTCTCCCAGTTAATGTTTGGGTAATTGAAATCACCCAATATTAGGATGTTTGATAGGACCTTTATGTTTCCCAGTGTTTCCAGAAATGTGGAATGGGGGTCCTGGGACATGGTGGATGATTTGTAGCAAGCTACAATTTGAATTGCAGTTTTGCCCATTGTTAGTTGCACGTGGATGATCTCTGAAGCATCATGCTGTGCCACTAACCTGGAGGTGTGGGTATACTTGATGAATATGGATACGCCCCCGCCTTTTGTATTCCGGTCCGGGTTCTGTGGCTGAAATGTATGGTATGAGTTGTAGCCCGGTAGTGCTGGTGTGCTCTCTGGAGCCTTAAACCAGGTTTCTTTTCCTGCACATATATCGATTTTCTCCATACTGAGGAGTGCCTCGAGTGTGTGCATCTTGAAGTTTAGACTTCTGGCATTGAGTGGCATTACCCTCAGTTTTTTGTTACTTGTGCTATTTACGGCGGTGGATTTGTCTTTTGAGCGCCTTGCCTAAAAAAGGCATTATAGGGGTGGCAAGAGCCTTGGCCAGTATTTGAAAGCCTAAGGGTGACAGGTGCAAGCCGTCTCTAGCGAAGCAGCGTGGCTTGTCGAGCATGTCATCCCAGGTGGACAGACACTGGATCCCCTTTGAAACTTAGCCAATTGTTGAAATTGATAATTTTTTCTTTATACTGTTGTATCGTTCTTGGTGAGGGCAGGATGCTACTCATGGTCAGGGTCGTACCGGCCTGGGCTATGTGAACAGAGAGCTCTTCCATGTCTCTTTTCATTTTAGTCCAGGGAGGTACGGCTCAGGTCATTCACACCAACATGGACAATGACAGAGTCATATTTGTACTTGTGCTGGAGTGACCTGAGTGCTTTTGTGATGTGGCAGATCCTGGCACCCAACAGGCAGCTAACAGTAACCTTCTCCTTATTCAGCCTAATGAGTGGGACGTCAGTGTGACTGACTATAGAGTCACCTATTACTAGTGTGTTGGGTATGTTATTTTGCCTTAAGGGCTGTGATTGCATGGCACACTGGTTTTGTGAAGTATGTGCTTCATGGTTTGTGTTTGGGGGTGGAGGTTGCTTGGATGTCTCCTTTGGAGGTCTCTGTTGCTTTTGCAGATTTTTATTTAGAGCCTCAGAGTATGTTTTCCTGTATATATATATATATATATATATATATATATATATATATGTGTGTGTGCTTTTTGCTGGTGCTGGTTTAATGGGTCTGTGTGAGACTGGTGGTGTGATGCAAGTATTTCCCTAATCCTCTTGACTTACTGATCCAGTCTTGGGTTGAGAGATCTTAGCCTCCAGTTTGGCTGTATAATTGCATCTCTCGCATGTATTAGTGTTTGGTGGTAGGACGAGAGGGTTGTCTGTGTACATGAGGCAGTTGTAACATTGCCTCAAAATGCCCAGATTCACCAGTTGCACTGGAAAGTACACCTAAAACTGCTCTTTGGACACTTCTCCCACAAGTGTGCAGACCACAAATAGAGAGTCTTATCCTTCTGTACAGTATAGGAGGGTCTAGTGCTAGGGTTTATAAGTGCTTGCTATGCATTTTGAACAAGTGCTGCGCTGAGAAATAAATGGCTTGAGTGCTTAAGTTGAAAGTTTGTCTAGTTCCAAGGGAAAAATTGAAGAGGAGACTTTGTGGAGCCGGGAATTGTTATACCCTAGCTAACCAGCGCTGCTCGGCACGTAAAACTGGACAAATGCGGTTTTTATAGCAGGGAAATGAAAGAGATAGAAATTAGCCCAAAATGGCCAATAAATTACTAATTTCTGGCTGAAACCACTCCTTCAGGGACAGATAGGCTGCTCAAAGCTCCCCTCTCTCACAAGTGAACAGAGAAACTTCCTTCTATACAAGTAAGGTATGGGCAAACACAGAGATTTGTAACACAGCCCTGAATTCAGCAATAACTTGAAAACTGGACTATACTAGCTTAGAAAGGTGGGAAACAAGTATTTTTTTTGTTTTTGTTTTTTCAGAAAATAAAGCAGATACAATCAAAAAACATGCACAGAAAAGGATACTTATTGTTATATATCTCAGATCAGAGTTGTAGTCAGTGCCCCTAGTAATAAAGTAGGAAGAAACACAAATACAGTAAAAGCAGATGAATAAAGTACAATTTTTTTATACATATAAAACAATAGAAAATGAACAAACTGATTTAAACAAATTACCCAATTAACCAGAAGAAAGCTCAAAACTGAGCCCTGTTCCAGCAGTCTTCAATCAGACACGTTTTAATTGCACACTCCTGCCAATATGGTGCAGGGGAATCTTCTCCAAAAAAGAAGGCCTGGATCAGTGCTCAAGTTATACAAACAAAACTAGATTCAGCAGGCCTGAATTTGGTCTATGCTACAGCAACAAGGTGCACCAATTTAAGTAAGAAACAGTTCAAATAAGCAGGTACAATAAGCCTGTGACCAGAAATTCCCAGCTCAGAAGGGACAAATCCAGCCTCTTCTCCCACAAGTGTGCAGACCACAAACCTTCTTAATGTAGAACAACTGGCTTGAAGCCCAAGTGCTTAAACCAAAACTAATACACTTTTAGAATAGCAGACACTGAACCTTCAATCAGCAATTCCCAGCTTACAAGGATGTAGGGTACCTGTCCTGCCACAACAGTGCAGACCGCAAACTTTCTTAATGTAAAACAACTGGTATGAAGCCCAAGTGCTTAAACCAAAAGACTTAGAATAACAGTTACAATTTAATCAGGCTACTATCAAGCAGTAATAAATGCAGCAGGATAAATAAAATTGAGTACTTTTAAGAATAGGCAAAAGCAAATTAAAGTAGGATGAAACACAAGTACAGTAAAAGCAGATGAATAAAGTGCAATTTTTTTTGTTACAGTCCAGGTGACCACTGAAGAGCCTAGCCCAAATTGTAGTTGCCCCAAAGGACTATCTGCTTCAATGAGTTGCTCAAGGATAGGGCATGACATAAATATGAGGCAAAATTGGAGATCGGTAAGAGCAGACTTCTGTAAATCACAGCCCTTTTGATCTTGCAGCTGGTCAGGAAGCCAGAGCAATAAAAGACATTATATATGTAGTAAATTCTAGCCATTAACTCTGGTCTCAAAACAATAGGAAGAATTTCTTCATTCAGTCATCTCAGCTCTGAGTTTTGAGATCAAACAATTACACAATGCTTGACTTGTCAGCTTTCCTCCAGCAGAGTGCAATGTGGTTACATTTTTGAAGTTCAACATTCACCATCATTTCCTTACATTTAAGAGAACAAGCATGTGGCTTATATTAATATTTACAAATGACAGAATTATCTATAAAATCCTGTCTAGCTAGAATGGCAGCCTTCACACCTATCTCAGTAAATGAGAAGCGTTAATTAATACTGCTTGCTGATTGGGCTTCATTAGTATAAATGAGTTTGGGCTGTATGTGGTGTTAGGTCTGAAGAAGCAGTTGTATAATAGACTGTGAAAGCACTTACTGTGTTTTACAGCATTCCAGCAGTGGTATACTCTCTTCCTTTTTTTGAATTTACTTGGACTGTTTGAACAGAGTATTTTATCAATTCCTGGATTTTTTACTGTTATTTTGCCTACTGTTTTGTTCTGGTGTGCTGGACATGGCTGAGAGTGCAACTATTGAATTGGACTATAATCCAACCATAGGAAATGTCATTCAGTGGGAACATTTTAACAAGCTCTTGTCTTTGGATGTAAATCCACTGCTTAATAGTTCAGTTGGACTGAGAACTACAGTGGTAAGTGAAGATACCAGTATGACTGATAAGCTACAAACCTCTATTTGAGAAATTGAGAATAAAGTATAAGTTCAAATGCCTATGATGGCAGAGACTGTATTTTAAGCCTGCTATACACTTCTAAGTTGTACCTAGAGGGTTACACATTTTAAAACTGTCAACCTGTGGTGATCTATATCCAGAATTGTTGAAATGATGGCAGAGCCTTAATTTACAGCTTGGACTTGACTACATGTGCCTTCTAAATGAATTGTTCTCACCTATGGAAGAAGCAGTCTTTAAAGATATTAAAAGGCTGAAAACTTTAGTTTGCAGGTACTTTAGACCTGATGAGCTTGATGTAGCATTCGACAAGGTTGCAGCATATGACAAAAGACAACAAGGCATTAAGGCACATAAGCTACAGAGAGATCTGAATGATTTTTATGCAGGAACAGTGTTTTCTTGGCCAAAGAGAGACATGAAAGAGAGAGAACTGGCACTGATAATATTGCACATAATGAATTAGAACAGAATAATGCAGAGAGTGCACTCTCTTCTTTAAGGGAGAATGGAGTTCCTCCCTATAGACAGAGTGAGGTTCCTGTGAATGGTTTTGAGGACCTCTACAATGGCGGAATCCTCCAATACACTAGGAAGTACAGTGAACACTGAGTTATTTACAAGGAATAAAGCTCCTAATTGAGAGGTAATTTCATCACCTGCACACCCCTCAGTTTTTTTTATTGAAGGAACCCCTACTGATACAGCAAGAACACTGGAAAGGCAGGTCAAGGAGCTGCTCAAGGAAGGGATGATTCCAACAGAAGTTTTCAACGGTGGAGAATTTAATGGCATGAAGCAGAGCTCAGATGAGCTAATTTTTAAATTGTCTTCTGTTACACTAGCACCTGAACATTTGAGACTTTAGGAAAAGGACTCTCATTTGTACCAGCACAGAAAACGCATATAGAGGATGTTTATATGGGCTTAAAGATGTTCATAAAGAATGTTGCTTTATGTTTACAGTTTACTTCTGATACTAAATTCACTGAGACTTTTAGGAAACCCTGCACTTATATACCTGATACTACTGTAGCTTTAGAAGTATTTTTTAATGTTTGTGAAAATGAAATATGTTCAGTTTTGTCTAGCAAAGATAATTATAATTTTTTTTAACTTGGAACCCTCTGAATGTGAGGCTTTGAGAGAATTGAAGGGACTATCTTTGATAGAAATATGAGCAGTTGATAAGGGAGGGGGTATAGTGCTTGTAGATAAAACTGTTTATATTGAAAGAATGCTTGAGATGCTGAGTGATAATGCAGTGTATGTTTTGATTTCTAAAAGTCAGTTGTCTGGCATTATAGAATGATTGGAGTTCTAACTATTTGACTTATGCATGACAAAACTTATTACTGAAGACTTGTATAATTATTTTGTTAAGCAACCAATGATACCAGTCCTGTATGGACTCACCAAAGTGCACAAGCATTTGGTGTGCCCCCCATGTGTCCAATAGTTTCTAGTAGAGGGTGGGCTACTGAGCCCCTCTCAACTTATATAGAAAAAAAATTAAGACCAGTTTTGAATACTGTGACTACAGTTTTAAAGGACACAGGTAGTTTTTTACATGATTTGTTTCATGTGACTTGTAATGTGAATCTGAATGATGATTTTATTTTTATCACACTAGATGTAGCCTCTCTTTTTACAATGATACCCAATGCATGGAGTATTGAGAATATCAGGTCTTTTTTAACAGTTGGTAATCATATGACATCAGATAAGACTAATTTAATTTGCACGCTGCTGGATTTAGTTTTGAATAATAAAGTATTTATTATTAATGGAAACCATTATTTACATTAGGTTGGCATGGCAATAGGCACAGCTTGTGTCAACAGCTATGCCAACCTTACTCTGGCCAGTTGGGAGCACGATTTTATACTTAAAAATAATGTTTTTATGGACCACATTTTCTATTATAGGAGATTTGTGGATGATGTGTTTATTTTATGGAAAGGACCATTAAGCTTAGTGAAAGGTTTTTGTATAGAGTATTTATACTCAATGGCTCCCTTTTTAAAGTTTACAGACACTTGTTCACAGCAGTCTATTAATTTCCTGGATGTAGGTATCGGTAAGACAGTAGGTGGTAGACTTAAAACGCAAATTTTTGAAAAAGAACGCAAAAGGAATAATTTATTATACTATAGCAGTATGCATCCTTGACATATACCACTTAATGTAGTGAAGGGACAGGTAATAAGAACTATGAGGCTACATACTGATGAAGGTGACTTAGATAAAACATTAGTTGAATTAAAACAAAGTTTTGTAGAGAGAGGATACGACAGTCATGAGGTCAATAAATGCATAGAAGAGCTGCTATCAGAGAGTGAAGGTTTGGAGAGACCATATTTTTTCAGCCCATGTAGACATAGATGCACTAAAAAACAGAGACCTAGGAATGAAGCAAGGTTAGCTCTAACATACTCCAGTAATATTAATATGGTCTGTGATGATATTAAGAAAAACTGGCCTAAGTCAGATGAGCAAATAGGGAAAGTATTGAGTAAGAAACCCAGCTTTATGTTCAGGAATAGACCATCCTTGAAGAGGCAGTTATGCTACAAAAACATGAGGGATTTATATATCCCCTATCAGATCATGAAGGGACGTTTAGTTGCAGGAAATGTAAGGCTTGCAGGTTTATACATACAGGTAACAAGTTTGTACATCCTGTGCTGAATTTTGTTATTGAGACTTCCCTTTATCCAGATGTAGCTTGCTACAGACCCCCCACCATGCCCCAGGATTCACACTCCTCATTTCTTTATACACTGGAAAGTATTAGGGTACAACCCAACACCCTAATAATGGGCGATTTCAACAACCCCACCATTAACTGGGAAAACTACTCATGTACCAACTCTTTTGCTCAACGTTTTCTAGAATTCATAAATTCCAACACCTTGGATCAACTTATTCACACCCCCACCAGGGGCAGCAATATCCTAGACCTGGTCATTACCAACATGGGAAACCGGTGTTCCACACCAGAGGTCAATTCCTCATTGGTCAGATCTGACCACAAGCTAATCAGCCTAGACATCCACATCCCACCCCCAGCCCCAATTAGTGAAACCATCATAAAAAACTTCTCAAAAGTCAATTTACCACACTTCTTAAGACAGAAGTGGCAAACTTCATGACACCCATGCAGACGGACAATAGAGGAATGACTGCCGAATCCTACACAAATGCACTTTATAAGCACTTACACGAGTGCATGGATCATGCTATCCCTAATAGAACCAAGATGTTATCCTCCAAAAAAAAGGAAGCCAATCTGGTGGTCCTCTGCCATAAACAAACTCTACAACAGAAGAAAGAAACTGTTGCAAAAAAGAGTAAAATCCCATGACTGGAGGAACTCCCTGATCAACCTTAGTAAGAAGCTGAGATCCCTCATAAAATCCTCCAAAGCTAGTTATGAAAACAAAATTGCCACTGACTCTAAAGACAACCACAAAGCATTCTATAGCTATGTCAAGAATCTAAATGGGAACACTCAGATCTTCTCTGAGTTACAGCATAATGGCACTAAATATACAGAACCAACTGATATTGCCAACATCCTAGCAGATAGGTTCAGTGCTAACTTTACCCCCCTCTCACCCCCTAGAGGGCCCAACTCTATACTGGAAGAATGCAAAGTTCCTATAATCATGGCTGCACAGGTAAAAAACACACTCTCCAAAGCCACGAACACAGCATCCATGGGACCTGACAATATCCCAGGCTGTGTTCTACATGAATTACAGAATGAACTGGCACCCTACCTAAGTACCATGTTCAATCATAGCCTCACCTCAGGCTTTGTACCCACTAAATGGCACACCGTGACAGTTATCCCACTCCACAAAGGGGGAGCCACGACGGACCCCAGGAACTACCGCCCCATTAGCCTGATGAGCCTGGTCTGCAAGGCCATGGAATGTATCATCATGGAACTCATAAACAAAGACATTGGTAATCTCCAAACTCTGGACCCTACTCAGTTTGGATATGTAAAAGGCAGATCATGTCTCCTAAACCGGATTGACTTCTTTGAAGCAGTCAACAAAGCCATAGATGAGGGTAAAATGGTTCGCACAGCTTATGTAGATCTCGCCAAGGCTTTCGACACCATCCCCCACTCTAGAATTATAGATAAGCTCACTAAACTAGGTATAAATCCCTATGTCACAAGATGGATTGCCAACTGGCTCATGGAAAGAACTGTGAAAGTAGCGGATTCCAAATCCGACATCGGACCAGTGACAAGTGGAGTACCACAGGGTTCAGTCCTGGGTCCTCTCCTGTTTGGTATCTACTTCTCTGAAGTGCAGGCCAACACAGAAGGTCTTTGGCTAACAAAGTTTGCAGATGACTGCAAACTAGGAGCCATAATCGAAACTCCTAACGATGTGGACAAACTACAAAAGGGCCTCACTGAGACAGATACCTGGTGTCAAAGCCATGGCCTGAAGCTCAATGCCAAAAAGTGTATTGTCATCCCCTTTGGTAAAAACTATGTACCCATGAACTACCACATAGCTGGTAGTCTACTTAATGCTGAAAATGTGATAAGAGACCTTGGGACACAAGTGGACAGTAGTCTCTCCTTTGATAATCACATCGCCACAGTGGTCAGGAAATCCTACTACATGTCTCATCTCATCACAAAAGGATTCTCATCCAGAAAAAAAGAGGTCATTGTTCCCCTCTACTCATCACTCATTAGACCCATTATAGAGTACAACACCCCTTTTGGTATGTACCTCACAAGACATCTGCAACAACTGGAAAGACCACAGAAATACCTCACAAAGAGGATTACTGGACTCAAACAGATGCCCTATGCAGACCGTCTCAAAAAGCTACAGCTTTACTCAATTGCATATCGCCTACTCAGGGGCAATCTCTGCCTAACATACAAAGCTATGTCAAACCCAGAGCTGTTGGACATGCTCCACCTAAAGAAATCCCAATCCCTCCGAGCTACACGCTCTAAAGACCTTAACCTTGTCACCACAATAAACAGAACATGCTGAAGGGATAGATTCCTGTCCCAGAGACTTCCCATACTCTGGAACAGACTACCTATCTATGTCAAACAGAGCTCCTCATTAGCACTCTTCAAGAAAAATCTTGATGATTGGATGGGAAATGGGAAATTCACCCCGGGGATCACTTCTGTGGCTCTGCTCGACAGGGACACAGGAAAATAATTTTCTTGGGTGGCGAAAGCCAGGGTTCATTTTTTGGCTAGGCTTGTATGGGCCCTAGGGCCGATAGCCTAGTACCTACCTATGAACCTATGAAGGACTTGATTTGCTTTGCATACTGTGTGGTATGCTATGCCTATTATATAGGGAAAACTAACAGACGTTTGAAGGATAGAGTATTAAAATATGTCAATGACATTAAAATTTATGAAAACTATAAATGCCCTAGCCCAGCATGTACAGGACAAGGGACAGAATCACAGCTTGAAATTTCTAGTATTAGAAGTCTTGGTCACGAATTTAAGAGGGGGAGACTTTAAAAACTTAACTGAGGTGAAAGAACAAGAATGGATTATATGTTTGAATAGTGATAGGTCCCCTGGGCTTAATGACAGGGTCTGTTTGAAACCAGTTTTAAAAGCAAGACATCTTACACATTGAAGATTACTCTGTTTGTTGTAACCTATCTGAGTGAATGAGAAGCCTTAATTAATGTTGCTTGCTGATTGGGCCTTCATTAGTATAAAATAGTAAAATAAAGAAGTTGCAGAGTTCCACGACAGATTTACCTTTTATTTATACAAAAAGAAAGTAAGCGCTTTCGCGATCTACCCAGGTCACTTCTTCAGACTGTATTACAATGTCATCTTATCTAACCAAGCATTTTAAACCTTCAGTCATTAACACATTGCAGTTAATTAATCACAATTACCTAATTAAAACATGGGAGTGATTCCCTTTCAATAAAAACTTTTTAAAAATCCAAAACTTCTTACTTTGCCATTCTTTTGTATCAGCTTATATCTAAACAAAATACATATAAAACAGCTCAGTATATATGATACAATAGAAACATAAAATGTTAATAAAAAATATTAGCAAAACATTACCTATGAAAATGCATGTACATATATGTACATATTATTATAATATAGGCCTAACTAAGCTAGATTACAACCATTTGGCAGACAAAATTCTTAATTTCATTTAATATACTTGAATTCATTATAAATATAGACATAAAGCAAAGGCAACATATTATATAATAAGGCATGGCTATAATTAAATGTCATATTAAAAACATAAATAAACATTTAGTGCTTCAAATGTCGTGCTTTAAGGAAGGGTTTAAGTGATGCTGCATAATTTATTCCTGGATGTTTATCTGTATTTAATTTTATAATCCACTTCTGTTCTAATTCTTCAGTTTTATTTTTTATATCACCTCCTCTAAGGCCTTTCTTAACTACCTCAAGCACAAAGAATTTAAAATTAGGATCTTTCCCTTCTTTTTGAATATGTTTGGCTAGAGCATTAGTTTCTTTACCTGTCGCAATGTCTCTCATATGTTCTAGAATACGTTCTTTTAGCATCCTATTTGTTTTACCTATATAGTATGCTTTGCATATTTGACAAAAACTGAAATATACTATGTCAGTAGTTCTATAGTCTGCATATATATTTGCTTCTATTTTAAATGTACTCACTGGATGAAAAAAGGTAGTGCAGGAAAAATTATATCTGCATGCTATACATTTTCTACAGGGGTAAGTACCTTTCCTCTGTGATGTAACTTCATGTATAGTATTATGTGATTTATAGCATAGCTGCCTTTTTAAAGACTTTTTATTAATGAAAGAAAAGTGCGGTGCAGAGTCTATTACTGTTTCTAAATCCTTGGATGCAGTTAGAATATTCCAATTCTTTTTAAAAACATTACAAAACACATTTATATCGCTGGTATAAGTAATAGGAAAACGTAGTAACTTCATGTATAGTATTATGTGATTTATAGCATAGCTGCCTTTTTAAAGACTTTTTATTAATGAAAGAAAAGTGTGGTGCAGAGTCTATTACTGTTTCTAAATCCTTGGATGCAGTTAGAATATTCCAATTATTTTTAAAAACATTACAAAACACATTTATATCGCTGGCATAAGTAATAGGAAAACGTAGTCTTGTATCATTGTGTTGTCTGTCCTTTGTCTCTAGATTTTCTATTCCCTCTGAGAAATAAGGACGGCCTTTCGTTCCTCTTACTGCCAGTGATTCATTGACACATGCATCTATTTCAGAGTTGGAAGAGCCTCTGCTAATAAACTCATCCTTCAGTATTTCTGTTGCTTGCTTACGTTCACTGTCACTGTTGTATATTCTCATATTCCTAATCATCTGTCCTTTCAGGACATTTCTACCGACATGTCTGGGATGCATACTACTTTTATGCAGTAGGCAGTTTTTCCTTGTCGGTTTCCTATATAACTAGTTTTCATGTCTCTTAACCCAGATTTTTCAACCATAACATCCAAGAATTCAATTTTATCATAATATTTGTGAGTACATTTCAAAATGTTTGTTGTTGTATGCAAATAATCTATGAAGTCTTTTAATTCAGTTTCTGACTTCCCCCATAAAATGAAAAGGTCGTCCACAAATTGTGTATACCATAGCACATGTTTGCTATACTCATGTCCTCGCAGTAAGCATGTGTTTTCCCATTTTACCAAAGCTAGACTGGCGTAGCTATTGGTACAAGCAGTGCCCATAGCTACACCTATCTTTTGTAAATAATAGTTGTCATCAAAATTAAAAACATTATTTTCCAGGACTATCTCTAGTAATCCACATATCATTCCAACCTTGTCACTGGGGAATGATTGCTTACTTATAATTAGTTCTCTGATCCTTTCAATTCCCCATTGGTTAGGAATGACTGTAAAAAGGGAATTAATATCAAGTGTAACTAAAAGAAAGTTCTGATGCAACCCCTTTGTTTGTGTATACAACATCTGTAAAAAGGTCTTGGTGTCTTTCAAAATTGAGTCACAGGTATCTAAGACAGGGTGCAAGTTCTTCTCTATAAAAATTGACAATGGTTCATTGGCCCAACCTTTACTAGAGACTATGGGTCTCATGGGGGGGGGGGGGGTATGCTGAATATTTATGAATTTTTGGCAATGCATATATAATAGGAATAATAGGATGTTCCATTCTAAAATATTTAAAAAGTTCCTCTGAAAACATATTCGTCATTAACATATCAAAAAGGTAAAATTCAATCCTATCTAGTATTCCTTTTAAAACAGTATTACTAATCTGTACATATGTTTCATCATCTGATAGTAAATTCATCATTTGCTCTATATAAAAGCTTTTATCCATGACAATAATGCCTCCACCTTTGTCTGCCAGTCTGATCACAATAGATTTCAAGTTGCGTAATTCATTTAGTGCAGTCATTTCATCATTATTTAAGTTATAAAAATGTTTAGGTCTGTCATGCCAAAAACATCCCGCATCGCTTTTTCACAAACAGATATAAAAGACTCTACCATAGGATGTGGTTTAGGTATAAAGCTGCTAGGTTTCTTATAACAATTAAAATGCACATCATCTGTAGTTTTAAATATTGTTTTAAGAGTCAATGTCCTACCAAATAATTTTAATTCTTTTATTAATTCAACCATCTCAGTTTTCTGCGCTGGTATAAACGATAAGCCTCTATTCAAAACTGATAAATGCGCTCCTGTTAATTCAAAAGACAAAAGGTTCACTACCAGCCCCTTTGATTCCTGCTGTGGGTATTCATCCCTGTTTGTCCTGTTGCTGTTATCTGGTTGTATCGTACAGGAGCTTTCCGGCCTCTGCTCATCGATCTGTTCTTTATTGGGAGATGTGTGTTCAGTACGAACGGCTCAATGGTAGTCCCATTTGTCTCCCTCAATTGCATTGAAAAAGGAGGTGGAGGGCCCTTCTTGGAATTATTATTAACTATACCCTTAGGATTTTTTCGTACTGGCAAATTCCCTGTTGGTGTTTTATTTGCTTGCCGCTCCATCATATCGGTTTGTGTAGGCGTTTGTCTCTCAGGTGATTCATTTCCTGCATGTACCTCTTCTCCCTCAGTTGGTTGATGTATATGTCCATCATCATGTTCTAATTGATTGGTTTGCTGGTTCCTGTTCATGTTAGATAGTTTGAACCAAGCAAAGACCGCCCCTGTTTGAAAATCATTCATGTCATGCTGCAATTTCTTACTTTTAATGTTCTGCAATCTTTTTTCATACTGCAGAATGTTTTCATGTAAAATATCCATTTTATCAGCTATTACATCCATATTGAATGTTGCATACAGTTCATCTTGTAATTCATTCAGTTCATTTGCCAATTCTTTCTCTTGTGGTAGAAAAAAATCTATAAGTAAATGCATGTAATCATAGCTGAGCTGCAGGTTCAATTGTTGCCACTTTTTTAATAACTGAGGGTATTGGTCTACATATGTGGGCATAGTTAGTACCCTTAAACCTCTAGGTACTATTTTATATCTCAATGATGCTTCCATATGGAACCACTGCCACTGCAGCCTTTTAAATGTATAAAGTTTGTTCTCTATGTTCCTATACTTATCTCAAAAATCCATGCTCATTTCTTCATTTGTATCCACGGTGCAGTCTTCAGAAAACACAGGTTTTAACATCAGAGGGTTATTATCCATGATTAAAATACAATTAAAACGTTCTTTCTGTGTGCAGGTATTAGAATTCTGTCCATATAAACCATTCGGTACCGTATCATATCCTTCTGCCATGTCTCAGTCTCTCTCCCAACAACACACTGGTACAAGGAAAATGGACAGAGTACTGAGTTCACTCTAACAACAAAAGTACCAAAATAGTAAAATAAAGGATTTGCAGAGTTCCACGACAGATTTACCTTTTATTTATACAAAAGTAGTATGCATCCCAGACATGTTAGTAGAAATGTCCTGATAGGACAGATGATTAGGAATATGAGAATATACAACAGTGACAGTGAACGTAAGCAAGCAACAGAAATATTGAAGGATGAGTTTATTAGCAGAGGCTCTTCCAACTCTGAAATAGATGCATGTGTCAATGAATCACTGGCAGTAAGAGGAATGAAAGGCCATCCTTATTTCTCAGAGGGAATAGAAAATCTAGAGACAAAGGACAGACAACACAATGATACAAGACTATGTTTTCCTATTACTTATGCCAGCGATATAAATGTGTTTTGTAATGTTTCTAAAAAGAATTGGAATATTCTAACTGCATCCAAGGATTTAGAAACAGTAATAGACTCTGCACCACACTTTTCTTTCATTAATAAAAAGTCTTTAAAAAGGCAGCTATGCTATAAATCACATAATACTATACATGAAGTTACATCACAGAGGAAAGGTACTTACCCCTGTAGAAAATGTATAGCATGCAGGTATATTTTTTCCTGCACTACCTTTTTTCATCCAGTGAGTACATTTAAAATAGAAGCAAATATATATGCAGACTGTAGAACTACTGATATAGTATATTTCAGTTTTTGTCAAATATGCAAAGCATACTATATAGGTAAAACAAATAGGATGCTAAAAGAACGTATTCTAGAACATATGAGAGACATTGTGACAGGTAAAGAAACTAATGCTCTAGCCAAACATATTGAAAAAGAAGGGAAAGATCCTAATTTTAAATTCTTTGTGCTTGAGGTAGTTAAGAAAGGCCTTAGAGGAGGTGATATAAAAAATAAAACTGAAGAACTAGAACAGAAGTGGATTATAAAATTAAATGCAGATAAACATCCAGGAATAAATGATGCAGTATCACTTAAACCCTTCCTTAAAGGATGACATTTGAAGCACTAAATGTTTATTTATGTTTTTTATATGACATTTAATTATAGCCACGCCTTATTATATAACATGTTGCCTTTGCTTTATGTCTATATTTATAATGAATTCAAGTATATTAAATGAAATTAAGAATTTTGTCTGCCAAATGGTTGTGATCTAGCTTAGTTAGGCCTATATTATAATAATATGCACATATATATACATGCATTTTCATAGGTAATGTTTTGCTAATATTTTTTATTAACATTTTATGTTTCTATTGTATCATATATACTTAGCTGTTTTATATAAGTATTTTGTTTAGATATAAGCTGATACAAAAGAATGGCAAAGTAAGAAGTTTTGGATTTTTAAAAAGTTTTTATTGAAAGGGAATCACTCCCATGTTTTAATTAGGTAATTGTGATTAATTAACTGCAATGTGTTAATGACTGAAGGTTTAAAATGCTTGGTTAGATAAGATGACATTGTAATACAGTCTGAAGAAGTGACCTGGGTAGATCGCGAAAGCGCTTACTTTCTTTTTGTATAAATAAAAGGTAAATCTGTCGTGGAACTCTGCAACTTCTTTATTTTACTATTTTGGTACTTTTGTGTCGTTGTTAGAGTGAACTCAGTACTCTGTCCATTTTCCTTGTACTTAATTAGTATAAATGAGTTTAGGCTGTATGTGGGTTTTAGGTTCTGAAGAAGCAGTTGTATAATAGTCTGTGAAAGTGCTTACTGTGTTCTATTGCTTTTATTGTTTTATGGTGAATTAAAGTTTTTTACAGCACTCCAGCAGTAGTGCAATCTCTTTCATTTTTAGAATTTACTTTTATCCACAGTCTACCTCCATATTCATTAATAGTAAGCACTTATTGACTCTTTATACATCATAGGCCTGATTGAGATAAACACATTGCACACTAATATATTTCAACTTGTTTCACATAAACATATAGTAGCACTGCCAAACCATACCAAAGAACATTTATAAACAGGTATCAACCACTTTCATCCATACACTACTTGTATAATCATCAGTTATAATCATTTTTTAATTGTGTACACCTCAGATGTCTGACAGTGATAAAGAAAAACAAATAATCACAAAAAATGTTTTTTCAACTTGTTTCACATAAACACAACTCTACCAAGCCTACTCAATGGCTGCTTAACTGTGATCAACTCACACTATGGGTAAATAACTTTTATCCACAGGCTGCTTCTGCACTCCCCGATTATAGACAATTTATTGACAGTGTAGACCTCAGATGTTTGAGCTAGATGAAATAAAATAACAGACAAAATAGTGTATTTCAACTTGCTTCAGGTCAGATCAATGACTGTTTAGCTGAGATAAGACACACAAGCACACAGTAGCTTTACCGAGTCAGATAAATGACTGTTTAACTGTGATCAGGCAACATGAGACAAACAGTCATTTTTACCCACATACTGTTTCAATACTCCCCAATTATATCAACTTTATTTACTTTGTATACCTCAGATATCTCATTGATTAAAAACTAATGACCACAGTAATGTATTTCAAATTCTTTTGTATAAGTGTACACCTCATATATATTGATTATGATGCAATAAATAAACAGATATGGTCACAATAATGTATTTCAACATTTTTCAAATCAAACACACACCAACCCTGTTAAGCCATATAAAAATGCTAAACATTATGGCCCTAGTAATCTATTTATGCTTGTTGCTGTCTGACACATACACTGCCTTACTAACAAGCACAAGTAATGTTTGCTTTAACATTAATCAATAAAAATAAATCAGCAGTTATGTAGAACATTGGACATTGTGTAACTTTGGGTCAATGATATCAAGTGATGCCCATATGAAAGCAGTACTACTATCTGTAATTGCTGGTTCCTACACTACACTGCTGTTGAAGCTGATTCTCTGGGGCTTTGCAGTAAAAGAAGTGACTTCTTTGGCAGTTTTTTAACAAGGAATGTAACAGATTGCTTCATTAGTTCCATTTGTAAAGGGAGCAGCCACCCCTTAACCTCTCAAAAATATTTGTTATTAACACAGACAGACAGTTAAGGGAGATAGCAGCCCCTATTACAAATAAAATTAACTAAAAAAACGCTTGCCAGAGTCTGAATGTTACAGTGACTACTTCCATTACTTTCGAAGAACTTTGCAAATGTATCAGTGATGTTCAGTGTTCTACATTAACACCAGTAAATCAGTGGCCTGCATTCACATTTCCTCCTACTTTACTCTGCCGACCCTGACAGAACACCAATAAATCAATGGCCTGCATTCACATTTCCTCCTACTTTACTCTGCTGACCCTAACAAAACCAGTCCCAGCTAATACACTGCACATGTTGCATAGGAACAATCGCTGTCCAGCAACTATCACCCAAGCCTGAAGTCCATCCTTGAAAGGACCAAGAGAGTGCAGTTATGCATGTGTAATCTAGTAAAGTTAACATAAGTCAAGACTTACAGCTTGCAGAATCAGACTGTAGGGTGATCTGAGTGTCCATGTACACTTAGCTGAAGTAGGTAGCTGTATTGGTGCATACTCTGTACTAGAGAATGTGGCTCCATAGAATCCCCAACAATACCTATACCACTGGTATATGCTACAGCCCATAATAATGGGCTATCAGTTTGGCAGGTTTATGTGTAGGCCAGATTAACTGTCAATATGGGTCTACTTCTAGATTTCAAACTTTTAGAACATTGAATTGCTTATGGTTGACACCATAAGATCGACATTTTGAAAGTTTGAAAGAAAGCAAAAAAATATTTTTACATATTTGCTGGGGGGACAGCCCCCTGAACCCCCCCCCCACTACCTGCTAATTAAATATACCAACTCTGAGGTCACATTACAGTGAGGAAAAAGGTAAATATATTATTCCACACTGTACGTCAATCTCCATTTAAGTGGATCAAATTTCAAAATATTGATCTTATGGTCTTAACCATAAGCAAGTTGATGTTCTGATGTTTGAAATATAGAAGTAGACCCATCAATATATACCTTGTTCTCACCCTCAGTCTCACCATCACCCCCACCCCACCCCCACTAAAACAGGACAAATTATTTGCTTTGGTTTCTTTTTCAGACTACTCCCTCCTCATTTTTTTTCCTTTACAAGAGTATTTTGCAGCTAACTCTCCAAATACTTAACCACACATATAAATCTGATTACACTAATAGGCTTGTCTACTGCTCTCTGTAATTCTCCTTTACCCCCTGCAAGCTTTTATTTTACACTGTTAAAATTATACTACACTATTCAGGTAGTCTGTACCTTTACTCAGTGAAGACACTGACAGTTCTACTCTTCGACATTCATTTACTGCACACGAGGTTTACATCTAGCTTAACAATGAAAGGTATACACATCAAAAACGTACTTCAGCTTACAATTTTAGGTCTGAAAGAATAGAATAATCAAAGTCTCTGATACAAAAGAAAAAGTCCCAATCTTTATAGTGTCTTTTCTGCCTGCAGCAGCAGTTTAGAGAATTTGCCAGAATAATAAATCTTTCCTTTCAAGCTGGTCTGCTGACAGTTTGTTTTCCATATTTTAAACATTCTGTTCCTGAAGAATAACTCTTTTTGTCCTTGGCCTATCTTTGCATATCATGTTGATGAGACACAGGTGCATACAAGAGTTCATCTTGACCTGCTTGCAGATAATAATTTTACAAATCTGCATAGTTTATAAGAGATAAAATATTTTACTTCTGATTTTTGTTAACAATGAATGCCAAGCTATATAGTTTTGCCAAGTTAGGTAACTGAGTTCCATCTGGGTGGACTCTACACACTGAAATATAGAACATTTATTTCACATTTTCAGAAAAATCCACAGAAATCCACTTTAACCTGTTCTTTACTCTCACAATTCCCACTTTTTTATTTAAAAAGCAGAAAATGACTGTTTATTTTTAGTTTTTTCTTTAATGGTACACATTGAAATTTTCTCCGGTTTATTCAGGGTAACCATCATAATTTGCTGAACTGTATACGTTTTTCACAAATGACAACTTAGGTAGCAATTCCAGATAGTTAGTATGACTATAATGCCTAACACTGCTAATACAGCATGTATCAACCAATGTAACACATTTTTCCTGATTTTGACCAACCAGTAAAGATATCCCACCAGTTGTGAGCAGTGTCTTTTTTGATCTTTTCAGCCAAACTAAGTGGTTTATCTTTTTCAATGATGCTTAATGCCTGATAATGCAGAATAATTGTATTTCTTTTTTCCAAATACTCTCTGAGAATTTTAGTATTGTTATTATGTTTTTTTTTTTAATTATCCAAGGATACAGATATATTGGGAAGCTGTAATATTCACTTCTATTGGTTCAGTAAACACATAGCTCTTATTATTCCATTTAAGGAAATTAACATGTGATAAACATCCTACAAAAGGTAATTTTAAATTATAACCTATGTCTTGATCTGTAACCAAATATACTGCGGAACCACTTCTATAAACATTTGAAAAGAAGAAGGCATAATAGTCCATTTATACAAATTAACAGAATGCTGCAGTAAGCATGGTTCATAGACAGGTGAATGCTGTCCACAAATGAGTCCACTTTGAGTCTGTGTACAATACTCAATTTTATGTGTTTTTCCTCTCATATCCAAGTAATTACCTTCAAATTGTGGTAACCAATACTCATACCCTTCTGGTACGAGAAATATCATAGGTAACACAGTAAATTGACACACAATAGTTGTATCAGTAACATTATAATGCAGAAACTTTCCTGTACAATACTGTGGAGTACAGTATGTTACTTCAGTAAATAACCTAATCCAATCAGTATCAGGTATCCATTTGTTGTCGCCAAACATTTTCATTTTGTAACATAAGTTCAGTTTGTACTGTATTTTTCTGAATTTCTTCTTGACAGAATATATGCCCAATGTATGCAGCCTGTAATGACTGTGAGATTAGTACATATTACAGAAACTCTAGTAGTAAAATTTAGTTGTGCTTTCCTATTATTGGGAGGAATATTAATTCCCTGTATAGTATGATTACCATACTTCTTCACATAGGTGAAGATTAGCCGTTGTATTGATGGTGGATATTTCTTTGAATTTTTTCCTTTTTCTAAATAAAATATAGGACATTGACAGCATTTAATAGAAACTTTGGAATTAAATTCAAGGGTTACTTTAGGACTATTTGGTTGAACGTAATAATGACCCTCAACTGTGGACCAAAAGATAACATTGCTGGAAAACCTTACGTACCTGATGATACAACTAGCATTATATGGACAAGTGAAGTTGTCCTGCTATCTTTGCCCACAAGAACAATTTACCTGTGATGAACATCAATCCAAACGTAGGTCTACAGTATTATTATTATTGTTTAGTTTCCAAACTTGCATTTCTCTTGTTTGACACCCTACCCCAAGGGCTCCACTGAGTACTGTCAGTACAATAACAAACAGAATCTTCATTATGTACAATAATATAACCTTTCCACGTAAATGGTACTAATCTGATAAGTTGTTTTGATAGATGCTTTTTTAACTGTTTCAGACTTGGCATTTGCCGTGAGTCTAGAACCCCCCCCCCCACAAAACATAAAGTCACTTAATGACTTTTAACTGATCTCTATGAACAAGAATTATTTTGCTCTTTCTCTTTCCTTTAACTTTGTACACTAGAGGTCCTAACTGAGCAATTATTTCAAAAGGTCCTTGCCAATTGCTATCCCACTGACCATCCATCTGGAAAAATCTTGATTAATACCTGTGTCCCAGAGGGAAGGTTTTCTTCTGGCATAACAGGATCCTTTGACTGTAATTTGAATGATTGCATTTCTGATGGGCTTTGATACAATTCAGAAATGTCTTTTAACCATTGTTGATGCTGTATAATTTGTAATAATGGTCTGTTTGTACTAACAGTAGGATCGAATGGCAATTGTACAGGCATTTTTCTACCTGTCATGACTTCAAAAGGTGAGATCCATGTTTTACTGTGTGGAGTTGCTCTGACACCCAGCAAGATTTCAGGCAAATGTTTTACCCAATTTATGCTTTTTTCCAAGCAGGGTTTCTTAAGGTGTTCCTTAAGAGTCCTGTTCATTCTTTCAACTATCCCATTAGACTGGGGATGGTAAAGAACATGAAATCATTGCTGGATACCAAGCAAATCACACAATGCTTTCATCAGTTTACTGACAAATTGTGGCCCATTATCGGATTCAATAACTCGTGGCTATCTCCAATGACAAAACATGTTTTTCCATAAGGCTTCTGCTGTAGCCTTAGCCATCATTGTTTTTGTAGGAATTGCTTCTACCCATTTTGAAAAAAAATATCAACTACCACTAGAAGATAGCTGTACCCACCTTTAGCTGGGGGTAATGGACCTGCAAAGTGAATTTGGATGGCATATCAAGGTCCATCTGCTGGAGTTGCCCTTAGTAACTATGTTTTTTTTTAATTGAGCATTAATCTGCAAACATATTAAGTATTTGACAGGTGGAAAATGCTGTAACACATAAAGAACTGCTTCCAGTTCAGCTTGCTGAGCAGACATATGTCCCGGTAACTATATCAGAGTTGGCTGTCCCATAGAAGGGTTTTCTGGTACTACTGCAAATCCAGTCCAATATTGTCCATTGTCCCAAAATCGAGCACCAAAGAACAAAGATGGATGGCCTGTCTTCCTGAAAATCAGGAGAGAGAATGGTCTTTTCTGGATTTGAAATGTGCCTAATGCATTTGTGCCATTTTCCTTCATATCCCATGAAGTTAGATAAGTAATACTTATCTTCTGCCTTTATTGTAACTTGCTTGACACTAAATAATGCCAGCCATTTTGCAAACACTGCTTGACTGATGTCATCAATCAGTTTGTTTAGCTGAGTCTCATTTACCAAAGCCTGTATGGCATAATGCGGTGTCTGTACTATAATGTCTTTAGAGAAAGCTGTTAGGTATTCAGTTTGTCTTAAACCCCAATAAATGGCCAAAAGATGCTGAAAGCAGGGGTGGTATCCCCTCTCAACATGTGTCATCTTCCTACTGAAAAAATGTAATGGGGCATAAAGTCTTTTCCATTATAGAATCAGAGCCCTGAGGCCACTCCTGTAAAAGCACAACAGGGAGTGTGTTGGGTCCAGCTGTTGCCTGTAACACAAAGGGACGTGTTAGACTTGGAGCTACTAATTCTTTAGCCTTGGCTAATGCTGCCTTTAAATCACAAAAAAACATATTTTCCTTTGGTCCCCACTCCAGAAAGGGTCATTCTTTCTGGCTAGAAAGCATGTCATACAGAGGGGCTGCCATGCTGGCATAATCCTCTATAAATTCCCGATTATAATTCATGAAATTTGTACAAATCCGGAATGGTAACCGGTTTATCCATTTGCAAGATTCCCTGCACCCTCTCCAAGCAAGGAGTATGCCCGGAAGGACGTAAAATAGTACCTAGAAATTTTACTTCAGATGACATGAATTGTACCTTTTCACTTTTAACCTTAAACCCTGCCTCCTGCAGTGTTTGAAGGACCTGTGTTACTTTAGGTAAATGCTGTTCTTTTGTTTCAGACTGTATTTGTATGTCATCAATGTAATTCAAAACAGAATCATCAGATTCTGAACCTGTCATTTGAAACTGATTTAAAGGTGTTGGTGTGAGAAATTGCCCCCCCCCCCCATGTATGTTAACAATACTGCTGTCATTCTTAGGTGTTTAGTTTGTATTGGATACTGCTTTTGCTGAATATAAGCCATAAAACATCGTGGAATAAAATTCCAGAAACAATGTTCAAGTGTATCATTTCATACAGTGGCTACAGTTTTAAGAACCCAAGCTTCAAATGTAACCATGTTATTAAAAATACCCTTCTGTTCATCCTACTTAGGGAGAGTTTCTAACATCCTAGACTGATGATAAACTTCAGCAGAAAAACTTGCTGAGGCTATGATAGGACTGGTAACAGTAGTTTCTAATGCTTTAGATTGACAGTCCTCTAACAGGGCTTGTAATTTTAAAAGGTCTTGATTAGCTAAGTCTGTTGCTCTAGCAGCCTCAGATTCCTGTGTCTCCAACTGAGGTCATAATGTGTTTATTTCCTCCCTAGCAACAGTTACGTCATGCTGTGTGATAGCCAGCCGCTTGTCATATTTTTCTTGCAAACGGACAATTTTACTCATTAACCCTTCTATCATTACTAATAACTTTACTGCCCTGTTCAATAACAGTTTGTGTAAAGGTCTTAATTTCAGTCTGTGAGACTTTCAAAAACTGAGAAAATTCTTTTGTACATTTAGCGGTGTCAACCTGCAGTTTATCAGATGCATTCCATTTATCACAGTAAGTCTGAAAATGACCCATGAGGTCAAGATCCTGCTGGTTGCTAACTTTAGCAATCCAATCTTTAAACTCCTGCAAATCAAACTGTAAAGTACAAACTTTGACATCTGCATCACTCTCTAATAAACCTTTTGCAGCACGATATATAGAAACAGGAAACATTGTCTGTGTTTTGTCCTCCAGGCAATGTTTCGCACTGTGAGAAGCACCTCTTCAGGTCACCCCCCCCCCTGGTTGTTTGGAATGGACTGGCCTCACCACTATTAAAGTTATACTACACTATTCAAGTAGTCTGTACCTTTACTCAGTGAAGACACTGAGACAGTTCTGCTGTTATGACATTCATTTACTGCACACAAGGTTTACATGTAGCTTAACAATGAAAGGTATATACATCAAAAACGTACTTCAGCTTCCAGTTTTAGGTCTGAAAGAATAGAATAATCAAAGTCTCTGATACAAAAGAAAAAGTCCCAGTCTTTATAGTGTCTTTTCTGCCTGCATCAGCAGTTTAGAGAACTTGCCAGAATAATAAGTCTTTCCTTTCAAGCTGGTCTGCTGACAGTTTGTTTTCCATATTTTAAACATTCTGTTCCTGAAGAATAACTCTTTTCATCCTTGGCATATCTTTGCGCATAATGTTGACGAGATACAGCTGCATACAAGAGTTCGTCTTGACCTGCTTGTAGATAATAATTTTACAAAGTTGCTTAGTTTATAAGAGATAAAATGTTTTACTTCTGATTCTTATTAACAATGAATGCCAAGCTATATAGTTTTGCCAAGTTAGGTAACTGAGTTCCAGCTGAGTGTACTCCACACACTGAAATACAGAACATTTATTTCACATTTTCAGAAAAATCCACAGAATCCATTTTAACCTGTTCTTTACTCATATACACTGTTCACCTATCTCTGGAAACCTTCTTACCTTTTGCAATAGCCAAAACTTGCTGATTGTTTTTCTCAGCAATGTTACTTTTTGTATTATTGGCTGGGCCCTGCTTTCTTCACCCTCCCTAAATTTGGGCTCACTCCACTCTCCTACCCGACCTCCAATTCCCATCTACCCTCTCCTATTCTATATTTAATATATCCCTACTCCACCCCTATACTTCCTCCAACCTCTTTCTCTCCATCAAAACAATCAGAACATAACCTGATCACAGCTGCTCTACAATTATCATCTCTGGCTCGTTTACTTAAAGTTGTTGTCACTTCTTTTCAAGGAATTATATTTAAGTTGGTGCAGTGGTGAAAGAAGCTATATCTATGTGCTATACTGCTGGCAGCCTCATGCTTTTTGTAGTTCATTTTAAAAAATGGTATGAACAGTGTGTTTTGTTCCTGTGAAAATGGTTACTCATTTATGTCTTGTTTTCAGGTGTCTAAACAAGGATACAATGTTAGTTGTGCTGTGCATACCTCTCAACTGTCCAGAATATTCTAAAATGTCCCTGACTGGGTTTAAACATACACACCCTTCTCTTTAACACAGTACTGTGGCATACTTTATATATGACTCCCAGGTGCACATCATAGTCTATCTCTGTGATCTACTCCCAGCATTAAAATCCTCACTCTATCACCCTCCAATAGTTTCAGGAATAAGCTTTTGTTCCCTAATAAACTGCACTACATACCTTGTCCTATAGCTTCGTACTACATTTTCTCATACATAATTAATTAATTAATTAATTAATTAAAAAAAAAGATCACTTTACATATAGAAGAACTGAAATAATGCACCAAATGTCAGTCTTTTTCCCAAGACAAACTGCGTGTGTGTGTGTGTGTGTGTGTGTGTGTGTGTGTGTGTGTGTGTGTGTGTGTGTGTGTGTGTGTGTGTGTGTGTGTGTGTGTGTGTGTGTGTGTGTTAATGTATGGCAGCTTCTGAGAAAATCATTACAGTGCTCATTCATATTCATAGCTAATTTTCAAACAGATCCATACCATTCACCAACTTCTTCCCCTTCATTCCAAACAAAAACACTTTACCTGTGCACATACTTCCACTCAAAATGGCTCCCTATTGAAATGTTGGCACTCGAAATGCTGATTGCCAGTAAGCAGAAAAAAAAAGAAAAAGACCAAAACCAAAGGAGAAAAGTGAATCTCAAAAATCGCTATTCTCCTTTAAACTTCTTTTTGCACAGTAGACAATCCCCTGCTAACAACTCTGAAATCTGATCACCACACCTAGGAGAAAAGGGAATATTATGAAAAATGGCATCTTGGACTTCGTATACGTAAGCCTGATCTTTCTGCTATTTAGTCTGTGTATTTAAGGACTCGCTCTAGAGAATCCTGCCATTTTAAATGGCTACCACTCAAAACATTATGAAAAACAACAGTACACAACTCTGAGCCAACAGTACAACCACAAAATTAATTTTATTTATTTATTGACATTTGTTAACTGGGTTAATCCAGCTGGGCCAGAAGCCCATTTTCAGTGGAGACCCGAGGAGAAAAGCTCCAGTTACAGTTTACAATGCACAAAATGAATACTCTTAACATAAAGAAATTAAAATACACAAGGTCAGGAAATACAGAAGTAAGATACATACACATAATAATAAACAAGTAGTAATGTACATTTTGTTTTTTTTTTTAGTAAAAATATATACAGCAATTGAGCTTTCAGTTGAGAGAGATTGGGTTCACCAGGTAAATTACTAGCAAGGTAGTTAGAGATAGGCAAGCAATATATATATACATATATATATATATATATATATATATATATATGTATATATATATATATATATATATATATATATATATATATATATATATATATATATATATATATGTGTGTGTGTGTGTGTGTGTGTGGTGGAGTAGTAAAGTTTAAGGTTGTAGTTTCTTGGTAAAGTACATGTGTAAGGTGAGAAGGAGCAGGAGAAGGTAGAGTAGGAAATCTGAGGAGTAGGAGGGAACAGAAAAAATATAAATAGACAAAATTACAGGAGTGTAGTGGAATTAGGTAGGGTCCTGACAGGTGCAAGTCTTGGTGTTAAGTAGGTGAAGTCTAAGTTCTTTTGAAAAGTGTATAGGGTGGGTAATGGAACTTAAGTGTGTTGGGAATTTATTCCAAGCTTGGGCTACAGAGCATTTGTATAGTAGTTTACTGACATTTTTCTTTGGTAAATATCTAGGAGTTGCTGGTTTGAGGTGCGGAGGGTACGAGTGGGGGTATAAGAGGAGACCAGGGAGGAGAGGGCTGGGCAGGAAGATGGTTTGTATAATATAGAGGGTGTGATTTGAAATTGTGACAGAATGAGTTGTTGGGGGAGGTCAAGCCATTGGAGAGAGTTGAGTGCAAGGCAATGGTGTGAGTTATAAGGAGAGCTGGTGACAAATCTAGCTATTTTGTGGTATGTTTGTTGGAGTTTGACCAAGGTTGTGGACTGAAAATTCGTTAGGACTGGGGCGGCATAGAGAAGGGAGGGGAGGAGGAGAGCCTGTGCCAGGGAGAGTCTAGCATTAGAAGTTAGGAATATTCTGTTGCAATAAAGCAAGCCAAGTATTTGGTGAGTTTTTTTAATACTTTGGAGGATATGTGAGTTAAATTTAAGTTCATCATCAATGCTTTATGTGGGGTTCAGGTTGTATGATGGAGTTACTGGAGGATGTGATGACAAAGGTGGATTTATAATGCGAGAAAGAGCAGGGGGGAGGAAAAGCAAGAGTCTGTTTTTTAGGAGGTTTAAGATGAGTTGATTATCAGACAGCCACTTTTCAATGGATAAAAAGGCATCTTGGGTAAGAGTATGGAGTTCAGAGATATTGCTGGAAATGGAGATGAGAGTCAAGTCGTCAGCATATTGAATTAGGGAAGATTGTCTGCAGGATGTGTAAAGTTCATTAGTGAAAATGTTAAATAGGTGGGGACCCAAGATGGAAGCTTGGGGTACACAGGATGAGACAGGAAGGGAGGGCGAGTAGGAGGAGAACCATCTGACAGATGGTTGCCTACAAGAGAGGTAGCTAGAGAACCAGTCTGGGGAGGCAGCAGATAGATTGAGGTTAGATAGAAGTATAGGGTGAGAGACGGTGTTGAAAGATTTGGAGAAGTCAAGGAAAAGACAGGATATGAGTTGGTTGTTACCACAGGCCTTGGCTACAGTATGAGTAAATGATAGGAGGGCAGTAGCTGTGCTGTGGTTTGGCCAGAAGCCATGTCGATTGAGAGTGAGAAGGTTTTCCTGGAAGAGATAGTTTAGTAGCTGTGTATGAATGCATTTTTAGAATATTTTATAGAGAGGGGAAAGGATGGCGTTGGGTCTATAGTTAGACAGGTCAGTTGAGTTCCCCACTTTATGCAGGGGGATGGTGACAAAGGATTTCCAAATGACAGGCACTGTTACTTCTTTAATGGATCTATTGATTAGCAGGGATACAGTCTAGGCTATGGCTTCAGCAACTAGTTTGAGGAAGATAGGTGAGAGATTGTCTGTGGAGGAAGAACGGGTTTTAAGCTTCAATAAAAGTGATTGTAAGTAATGCAATCACCTTTTTATAATATATATATATATATATATATATTTATATATATATATATATATATATATATATATATATATATATATATATATATATATATGGGAGCCCTTCAGTTGTTCCGACACTATATGAGCAAACGTTTGAAAGGACGGCAAATGATAGCAGAGATTCCACTACAGTGCTGGACTGGGAGATTCCCCTTTCCTGCACTGTAGTGTGATCTCAGAGTTTGAATATTTAAGTAGCAGGGAGTGTGGGGGGTGCAGGGGGGCTTGTCCCCCTACATAACACAGATTTACTGGGTTTACAGGTAGGTAAATGGTGCTATTTCAGGATGTCGGTCTTTCGGAATGTCGATCATATGAAAGTCGGCCATATGAAAGTCGTCATTCTGAATGGTCGACATTCTGAAGTAGACCTATATATATATATATATATATATATATATATATATATATATATATATATAATTTAGTAATCAGCAGCAAAACAAATAATTTCCTAGCATAATATTTTTGAGTTGTCAAATGTATTTTATTTTACTTTATTTATTGATTATTACTTTATTTATTGATTGATTGACTCATTGATTGCTTATGCTGGGTGGAAAAAAAAAACTTTTCAACAGAGGCCCAGGGAGAAAATCTCTATAAGATACAGAGAGAAGTAACATACATACATACAGAGTGTGATGAATTGTTTGATCATACAATAATGAGGAAACAAATACTGATAAAATGTATATGAACAGTCAGTATACAAACATGTTATAATCATAATACAGGCAATACAGTGATATGAAAACGCATTCAAAAGTAGATCTGAAAATGTATTTACATTAACAAAGTTAAGACCAGCAGTATTTTAAAACAGGACAGCGCAAAAGTGAACTTCATAACAATGTAAAGTTGAGGAGAGTGTGGTACAATTTATGTGGCCAAGCAGACATAATAATACAGGACAGCATACAAGATTACTGGGCAAGTAGTCATTTTAGTGCAGCTTTTCACTATGGTGTGGAGCTTCATCCATGAAGCCACCTGAAGTTCCTGCTGAAGTCAAATGAGATTAATTCTTGTAAGGATTTAGAATGTCAACATCAGAAGTTAAACCAATAACTTGGACATCAATATTTTCACAAGAAAAACACCCCAGTCCTCAGAATCCCTTTTATGCACTGAGCTGACAGTTTTAATGGAATGCTTAACTTGACATCAAAGGTCAGAGGGCATTCCACAGAGAATTACAAAGAGGGAGAGCTTCACACAATGAAAAATAACAGAAAAAAAGGTAAAAATGATTGTAAATCATGAAATGACTATTAAGAAACCACTGAAGGGAATATTACAGTAATTGAACAACCATGCAGGAAGGAATAGTAACAAATCCTCTAAGTATCTGGTATTCAGTGAACCAGTCATTGATTCTGACAACGCCACTATATAGCATGACGTACTTGTTAGACCAAGGAGGCCAAGGATGGACTTAACTGTTTGACAGTTTTATGTATCTTCAATTTGATTTAGAATCATAGGTTCAGGAGCTGGATGAATGTGCAAAGTATGGGTTGTATAAATCACATCAGTGTAGGAAGGCTAACTGTTACTAGTTAAGATAAGTAAAACAGTGGCAAGGTTATTGAGCAGAGTGATGAAGAAGATATGCAATCATAAAGATAGCCAAAAGCTTTGCTGGTTCTATCAGGTAACTAAAGAGGCTGTCAGAGACAGAATCTAGCTTTGTGAGAATGAGGGTGGGGGTGATAGGTAGGGTATGATCAGAGTAAGGCCTGTGTGGATGCAGTGAAAAGAACTTTCAAACTGAATACAAATGCCAATTGCAAAAATGAAATGAGAAGAAAAGGTAAAGATCGGGACCCACATGTTTTTTATTTCTTTATATTGGTTAGGTAAGAAATATATTTTTCTAGTAAATAAGGGAAATTGGCAGAATTGCAGATGAGCAAATAAATGTAATGAATAATTATTATTTGTTGTAGTACTGAAGAATAAAAAAAACAAGGAAAGAAAGATAAAAGAGGTGGGGAGGGGTGTCTGGGATCTGTGCAACAGAATGAGGTTTTGATTTGGAATACGGTCTAAGGGCTCAAACCAGATGTCACCTGTAGCATTTAAATAATTGGTAATGTTGCTGCTACCCGAATCCCTGCTAAGGTTGTTTGTGTGTGTCATTGTAGATTTGGAAATTCCTAGGGACTGCAAGTTCTTCAGGGATACAAGAGCACAGAAATGATTAGGTTCTGGGTTTCTGAAACTTTTTGTGGAGTTCTCGAGGTCAGAGGGGTCATGACCAGAGGTAAATTGTGCCAAAGATCAAGACCTACCTTACACTGGTACATGTACAATATGTATGTTTTTCTATGTTTGCTGTTAAAATGAGCATCCTATGTGAAAACTTGTCTGGGACACTATATGCATCATTATCTTAATTTTACCATATTCATTTTAACATTATGTGCTGCCTGGGCCCCCTCACACATGCACCATAACAACACCATAGTTATACTCCATTCTTTATCACATTGTTACTTTTGTAACTCAGGAGCTTTAATCTGGTTAGTTGACCTGGTCAGAATTGCACAAAATGTAAGAAAGAGATCAGGGTTGACTTACCAGACTGAACTCACCATCCCTCAGTCTAAGCCGGAGCAATATGCCATCACCTGCTCTGCTGCCATTATAATTATCAGTCAGTTGTAGCATTTAACAGGTAATACACATGTTTCTTTTTACAAATGAACTGCACCCCCTGCCTCCCCTGATATGACAGCACTGGCCCCCAAATTCTAAGTATATTACTTTCAAAGTCATACCAAATCAAGGAAAAGGGAAATACATTTATTCTCTTTTTCTATGAGATGGTGTTTAACTCCAGATGTAGCACATTTAGGAACAGGGGTATGGTGTCAACATCCCTCTCCAAAAATACTTATAAGTAAGCTTTTAATCTGGCAGTCTACTGGGTGGTAGGGCAGTGTGGTCGTAGACTAGGGCAGTTTGGCATTAGTATAAAAAAGAAGGCCTAAATAAAGATTTATCTGAGGAAGGAGGCATTATTGTATTTTTTAATTACTTTATTTTAAATTGCATTTCTTTTTGGTGCTCTGCTTTCTGCTGACCATCATCTCCCCACAAGCTATTTTTTTTTTCAAACAAGAAACATTTTATTAAATTATCATGTATGACATAGGCAATCATACATTTATATAAATTAAAACAAATCATGTTGACATATTTTAGTTGAAAACATTCTAAAGGGGTGACCTGTACCTGGGTTACAGGGCAGTCTCTGACCTGGCCTTGATGGAATTGCTACACATTTGTTAATCAAACTGCAGGACAGGAGGTTCACTCCCTCCAGGGATCTTAACCTAGCCTCTGACATGAACAGATCATGCCAGAGAGATAGATACATCTTCTAATGACTGCCACTTCTCTGGAACAAGCTTCCAATTCATGTGAAACAGAGTGCTTCCCTGACCCTCTTCAAACAACCTAGATCAGTGGGTGGGTGACCACAAATTCACTCTTGGGATGGAGCCCATATCCCTCATGGACAGAGGAAGTCAGTATTAACTACCATAAACTCTTACCGCTGCGAACTTCACTCACCTAACCACCGACAATTGGGGCAACTCAGGATAAATATGGCTAGGCTTGTAAAGGCTCTAGGGCCATTTGCCTAGTAACCTAATATGAACCCATGAACTTATAATCTATTCAGTCATTGTCAGTCAAACATTACATAGCTCATTTAAAGCCTGCCTTCTTTTAAACTTCATTCCTCGTTCAAAATGTTATTCTACATGTATTGTTCCCAGAATTCCCATTTTTCCTATGTAGTTTGCTCCTAACCTTTTCTAAACATCCCATTTCCAGTTGTTTCATGTCTGTTACTATATTTACTATTTCTAGTACAGTTGGTTTAGACTTTGATTTCCATTTTCTAGTAACTGCTTTTTTTTGGCAACCACCAATATTAGACTCAGCTTACTATGTCTATACAATTCTGATTATGAATCATAGCTCAAAAAATAATATCCTTTGTTATACCAATTTGCTTCCCTGGTATTTCTGATAAAGTAGCCTGCCAGGAATTGTTAAAGTCTGCCAGGTCATTATACTTCCAGAAATATGTTCCCAACTACTTCTTTCTTCTCCATCCCACCTCCAATATTTGCTGTCTACCTGAGAAAAATTCTTTGGAGTCTACTTGGGGTATAAAAATACCTATGTAAACACTTCCAAGCAAAGATCTTAAATCTTCTAGACTTTGTTGCATATTTGGGAGACATACATATATCTCCCATTGTTTCTTTGTGAATTGCTTCTCTTCCCACAATCTATTGTCTTATTTGTTAAACACAGACTGAGAGCTGTTACCAACTGATTTATTCCTGTGATGTTACAGCTGATTACAGTGCAATCATCCTGTTATCTATTAGGTTTTTTTTTAATTATATGGCCTAAGCATCCCTTGCTGGTAATACAGGTTTTCACCTCACCTTGAAGAGATCACCTATGATTCTGATGCAGTGTTATGCTTGTTCCCTGGCACACTTCTATAAGGGCTACTGTACCAGCTTGTACACACCCACCCATGTCCCTACCCCCAGCAGCTGTTCTCAGCAGAGTGGTTCACACCACTTCCCCTAGAATGCCAGGTCACTATAGGGAGAAAAGCTATCACAACCCTCCCTTCCTGGTGAGTGCATTAGCATAGGTTGTGCAGCTCTCATATGCTTCTCTTTACAGTTATTCCACCTCATTAGTATAATTTTTAACAGCAACATAACACAGAGACATTACCATTCTTTTTAGTTGTTATAATTTTAACAGCAGCAGCATAAAATACAAAAACATATTAGATGATTAATTTGTGACTGTTCTCAAGTGAAACTGGATTTTTTTCAAAAATATTTAACACAGTTGTCTATAAACACCATCTCAAGATCAAAATCCATCATTGCAGACATTCACTACTACTTTAATCAGACTTGTAAATAACAATATTGTGCATAAAAGTAAAAAAGCAGCAAAAATACAAGATATAGCAAAAAAGAACAAAAGCACAAAATCTGTCAAGCTCTTTTTTTCAGCATCAGCCATCACACAAAACACTTTAAATGCAAGCCAAAGAAGTATACATTGCTGGTATTGCTGGAGCTCTCCCTCAACGTATTAAATGTTGATGGGGTCAGGGCCACACTGGTCCAGAACAATGGCAGACTCACTAGTTACACAGATAGAAGAACAAATGGTGACAATGATAGGCAATTACTAAAACATAGTTGCCATCATGTGCTCTGTTTCATTTACCCATGTTAGAGGAAATGTTAGATTTTGTATGAGGGTACTTTATTCATCTAGACAACCTAATCCATATATATATATATATATATATATATATATATATATATATATATATATATAAAATCAAACATATGTAGTGTCATGGTTTTATATATATATATATATATATATATATATATATATAGATGTACACACACACACACACACACACACACACACACACACACACAAATATGATTGAAGTTCGAACATATAGAAGAGTGAACACCCTAAACATCGAACAAACAAAAGACTGAGAATAGAAAAGTATTTCCTTTCCCACTCTTCTCACTAACCCCCCCCCCCCCATAACACTAGCCTCAAATTAATTTGAATAGTGGTAGTATTACAGGAAAGTTTTTCTTAAGTTATAGGTTAGGGTTGTGGGAAGGGGCAGCATTAGGGTTAGCACCCATTAGTATGGTGGACAGGGGGGCTCTGCCCCCTACCACCTTAGTAATGGGTGCTAACCCTAATGCTGCCCCTTCACCCAACCATACATCTTAACTTAAGAAATACCTACACATGACACTGCCACTACACAAGATATACTCAGACTCACAAATACAAACACATACTAACATCATTAGATCTGCCACCTTACCTAACCGTGACCTTAACCTTAAAACACACAGACTTGCACACACACTCTCTCTCTCTCTCAGCCTCTCCAATCCCACTCACCTTTCATGATAAAAAATTCCCTCAAAATTTTGAACATAAGACTACCCATCTGTTCATTATTAAGCACCATCCCTATCACTCAGTGACCAAACTGTATATATGTATATATATATATATATATATATATATATATAGAGAGAGAGAGAGATATATAATAACCACTTTTTTATTTAGCAAACAAAAATATGTTTCATTTATTCACAGTTACCTGACCTCTTTGTAAGGCTATAAAATATGTTTAAATTGTTTTTATATTATCATTCCTCAGATATGAGTTACTGCAAGGTTAGCCCATGAGTTGTGATTCATATTAGTCAGGATACAACAGAAATGATATTCATGCTTACCAACTGGGATACAATATATTTTATATCAACTGCTTAATCATGGGAAATAATGCAGAACAAGAAGAAATTAAAAATAAGCACTATTGAGCTTCTTAATGCTATACAATGTAGTAAATTATTATTTTGTAAACAAAAGGTACCTTTACTGAATTATCCCTTCTGACATAGGCAATCATACGTTTATATAAATGAAAACAAACCACACTGACATATTTTCAGTTACAAATATTACACATCACATAATCTTCGATACAGTCATTGTCAATTGAGCATTAATTACATAGCTCATTCAGTTCCTGCCATCACTTAAACCTCATTCCTCTTCCAAAATACAGTTCCCATTTTTTTCTATGTGATTTGCTCCTCTACTTTTCTAAAGATCCTATTTCCAGTTCTTTTATCATTATCTGTTACTATATTCACTACTTGTAAAATGGTTGGTGTAGACTTTGATTTCTATTTTCAAGTAATTGCTTTTTTGGAAGTCACCAGAATTAAACTCAGTCTAAGGCATTCAGATCATGTTATCACAGCTCAAAAAACATTTTTTTAGTTACACCTGTATATTTGTCAGAGTAGTCTCAATCTGCAGAGAATTTTTAAAGTCTGCCAGCTTATTACACTCCCAAAAATAAGTGCCCAAATACCTCCTTTTCCCCATCACACCTCCAACATTTACAATCTACCTAAGGAAAAATTCTTCTTAGTATGCTTGGAGTATAAAAATACCAATGCAAGCACTTCCAAGCAAAAATCCTAAATCTTCTAGACTTTGTTGCATATTTGGGAGCCACACACATATTTTCCCAGTGCTTCTTTGTGAATTGCTTTTGCTCTAGAGTCAACTAAAAACTCCACCAGTGCTGGTCTTTCACTTAGAAGTCCCCTATTTCTTTCTCTTTGCCTGCACGCTGATATCAATCCTTGATAGGGAAGGCACTCTGTAGCCTGCAGTCCAAATTAATTCTTAGCCTCTTCCCATTCTGTTACCTTTCCCTTTCTAATTATTTGCTCCCAGTACCTTGGTTCCTTTGCCAGTTTTCTCCAGTAAATTTCTGCCCCCTCTGCCTATTCTCTGTATGCCTAAATGCAGTCATCCTTATCGGCAGAATCTCCTTTCTCCATTCCCATGTTGGGTTTCTTAGAATAACTTCTTCTACTTTATGAATATAATATTCTGCATAGCTATTTGTATTACCCTTAAGGATCTGTATCTAAAATTCCCGTATCTCCTTATTTCTTAAGCTTCCCCATGTTTCCTCACCATCCCTTTGCCCTTTCAATCATAGCTTTCTGCTTGTGCTTTGTATAGGAGCCTTAACTGTGTAGCTCTGAAATATCTCTTCAGTTCAGATAATCCCAAACCATCTTGTTATATTAGAAGGATCTACGTATCCCACTTGTCTCTTGCCCTCTTCCCCTCCCAGATAAAATCATTCAACTCCTTATTAATTGCTATTCACAGCTTTTCCTCTGGTTCATAAAAATATACCTGGCCTGTGTATAAAACAAAATGATCTGGTTACTTATGTATCGGTGAGCTCTGATGTTCTGAACTGGTGTAAGATAATTGTGTGATAGTTAAATGCACAGTAATGCACATTTGGCCCAATCCCTCATCCACTGATAGAGGCCATTGCTACAAGAAAATAGTCCTTTCTCCAAGGTGCAGCAGCATTTGAGACGATTATATAAAGATAGGAACAAATGACACAGCCCCACTGTTTGGGGAGACTCTGGCCTCAAAAAAAAAAGTAATAAGCAGACAACTGAAAGCAGTAACAAACTTTTTGTTTTCGTTCCACATGACCTTCCTTTAAATGACATTCAAGAGACTGTTCTGAAACCATGGTGAATACTCATATTTTTAGCAAGGTAAACACTTTAGTGCAAGGCCCAAGTGTAAAAAAAAAGTTTGTTACTTCAGTCTTTTCAAGTGTTAATGCCCTCTAACCCCTATGCCATAAACACACACACACACACGCACACACATGCAACCATGCACATAAACACACACACGCACACACACATGCAACCATGCACATAAACACACACACGCACACACATGCAACCATACACATAAACACACACACACACACACACACACACTAGAGCAAGAAGATATGTTACTTTTCCTAAAGTATCTCAGAAAATGTTTCATTTTAATGAAGCAAAGTTTTGTGGATCCTACTTTAAGGGCACGTATCAAACTCACTACAGAGTATAATGAATAAGCTGTGTGTTTTACCTGTGATTGGGTCAGAAATTGTTAAGGACAAAAGTAGTAACATAAACTTGAGTCCAAATGGCACAAAAGCCGCTTCCTAAATTATTACACTTGTACAACGTTATTTATTATTATTATTATTATGAGTAAGCAATAATCCACAACGGGACATGCATTTGCTGGTGATTAATCAATATCCTGGATGAAATGTATCAACTGGCAAAACCGCATGTCATCACAGATGTTGATTAATCCCCTAATGAATGCACAATGTGAGCTGAGTATTTCACTAATAGTATAGTATATGTTAAAATGATTCGGCTAGCCCTCATTTGCATGCTGTGTGACCTTGAGCAAGTCGTTTAACCAGACATTGCTCCTTTGTTGCCCCTGAAAAGAAATTGTGTGTATTATTATTATTTTATTAACAGTATTGTTAATATTGTTAACAATATTGAGTGTGCTCTACTTGCAAAAATAGTTCCTAGCAGTTAACTAGCATTCACTATTTCCCCTGATGTAAAAAAAAACAAAATACCAAACATTCACCACTATTAAAAATGAACAATTAAAATGGGACTTGAATTAATTAGTGTAGTTTTTAGTTTCAAAGTCTATACATATAATTAAATTTAATTTAAAGTCAATGTGACAGTAAAATTACAAATAGAAAAGTATCAATTGGTTTATGGACAGGTATCAGAAAAATATGTAAGAGTTTGTAAAGTAAAAATGCAATTTCTTTTAAGGTATGCTAGGAATTATGGGAATATGTATACCCCACACCTCTCAATCTGTTACCTCTTAGGTCAAGAAATCTGGGCAAAGCCTAAAATAAAAAGCCTAAAAATAGAGACAGATTTTAATTACTTTTCTTATAAACTTAGAATGTAGCTGGAATAACAAGATTTTATTGGCATAGATTTTCTGAAGAAGATGAAATTTGAAACTTAAATGCCTGTCATCATGTATTTACTTTAGTTTTCAGTGATTTGTTCAGAAAACCACAAATTATATGACAAGCAGACCAAAAATATGAGACAAAAATCTGTGCATCCTGCAAAAATCTGGACAGCTGAGGGGTATGGTATACCATGAAAACTGAAGTAGTTAATATTCACATTGTGTAAGCAAGTCTGATTTAAAGTTTTCACTAAAACAATTTGTCAGTGGTGTTATAGTTAGCCAACATTAAATCAGATATGTATAAACAAAATTAATCTGATGGAATTAAATGTAGTAATGTTCACATTAAATATTTTTAATTATCAGTGTGCTTAGGAAAGAAAAAAATGTATTTTTTTATTTTATAGATGTTTATTAATTTTTCTATTACCTGCTCTTACGTAATTGATTTAGAGTTGTGTGTCTTTTTCTTATATAAAATTTAATAAAGACAAATGTTCAGCTTGAAAGTGTCTTTATAGTGTGGTATAATGCACTATTAGTGGAATGTGTTAGTAGTTCTGATTGTATTGGAAACTAGTACCTTCGCACAAGTAATTGCAAGTTAGTTGTAAGTTAACTTAGGTAAGGGGGTTAATGCAGAATTTTTGAAGAGCTTTATGATGTCAACAAGTTTTATATGGAGGCTTCTGATTTTCCTCTGTTATTATTAATCATTATTATTATTTGACATTTATTATTATTAATCATCACTGCAACTGATTCCTAACTTACATCTACGAGTATATCACATTTAGTGTTACCCCTTAGAAATATGTGGTCTGTTTGACCTTAGTATGATCAGTTATATATCTATAGCATTTGTAGGAGTTGATAGTATTTAGACTGCTCAAGATTAGCTATGCTTTTTACTACATTTACTTATATAGTCCTGAACTGTACAAAACCTATGCGTGTTTTTTCTGATCATTTTATTTAAATTTTTTTTGAAGTGTAGGTGTGCTTATCTGTCCCAGTCTCTACCATGTCATAGGTTTGAAACATTTGTCACTGGGCCTCACTTGTAATTGGCTATTGCTTGGTAGAACTTTCATGTCAAAAGACATTCGATTATTTCACCTTCAGAACTGCAGCAGTTGTTGTCATAGAAGGAGGGTAAGCATCATCCAGCAACTCTAAAGATTTTCTGTCTGTTGATCATTCATAGATTTTTCAAGGGTTTGGTTAAAAAAACTTTTTTACATACTTAACTTTTTGTTAGGATCATATATATATATATATATATATATATATATATATATATATATATATATATAATATATATATATATGTGTGTGTGTGTGTGTATATATATATATATATATGTATATATATTTATTATATTATATTATATTATATTATATATGTGTACATACCCTCATACATACATACATGAAGCCATTCAATAGTGTAGCTCAAATCATTCTGACAGGGAGTTGATACTGTAGTCTTACTATCCTCTCGGGGAATAAATAGTTCATATTGTTCAATGTCAAATCTACTGCCTTTCAACCTCACTTCATGTACTTCAGATTTCGGCAGTAAATGTTACTTTGATGATGTAATCACCCTGTAGAATACTTACATTGATGCGATTCCTAAGCTCTTAGTTATATTACTTTTCCCTATGTCCTTTCTGGGCTACAAATTTTCAGATACTTAGGATTCTTGTCTTATGTAATTATCAATGCATATAATATTGAATTCGGCTTCTGTCAGTAGAGCTGTGTGGCAATTTATCATCATGGTACAAGTAATACAGGGATTGTTGGAGCAAAGCAAACAGTACTTGACAGAATGTATAGTTCATGGAACTATTCTTATAGTCACTTTACAGTCTCTCTTTGTCCCCTTACACTGAATAATTGACAATTTGCTTGTGCATATATTTAATTCTGTCACTCAAACACTGGTAAAAAAGACCAAACAACAGAATGTAAATAAAGCTCAGAGTTATTGGTAAATTTATTTAAATTTTAAACCCTTCCTCAAGAGTTTTTTTCTTCTGGGTGGTGGTACAATTTTTTTTGTTCCAGCTTCTTCCTTCAGTTTCTCTCTTGCATCACCTGTCTCCACTAGCCGTACAGCACATAAGAGGCTGTCCTGTAAAATCTGGTTTTTCACTACTCTCTTTATCATAGTTTGCAGGTCAGTAGCGTACATCTTCCTCTGGCTGACTGTATAGTATTCTGCCTCGTAACTGTGTGTTACAAAGAATGTGCACAGTGTCTGTACGTTGCAGGACTGGAGGCCTGTCGCTTGAAGGGAGGCATCCCATGCCGCTCCAATTCTAGGGTTCTTGGCCTTTCTCTTTAGCACTGATGCAAGGGTTGGGAGACCATTTACGAGATCTGGAACTTTTTCCAGTATGCGCTTGTGCAAATAGCAGAGGCAATCTACAACATAACTGTAGAACAAATTAACCTCTGTGATAGTGAATCTGTTAAAACGAAAAAAAAAAGAGATTACAAAATTGAAAAGTCAAGACTGCAGATTGTTAACCCATATATCAGATATGTCAAATCTGCATTAAATTTTATTTCTCCATCTAAGCCAAGATCTCCTTCTGTTTTACCTCCCTTGTACTATCTCCATGCTTTCTGAGATTTATTCTGGTGCTTTTATAATCCAGCAGTTTGGCTATTTCTCCCATGGGGAGCAAGAATATCCTTGAAGAAACCCAGGGGACAAAATAGAGGAAGTGAAGTCCCCCCCCCCCCTCAAGAAGAACAACATTAACATCAATCTGCATGTGTACATTTAGATGATGTGCATAACTTTAACCTTTCATATTTTTTCTCACTGCCATCTGACATTATTACTTCCCTCAAGGGACCACTGTGATTCATTTTTGTTTTTATTTAATTTCAGGATTGGACTTGGTTATTCCTTTTCCTTTGCAGCCATTTCCCCATGCACTTACTTATGTGTGCTAGTGTTTGTTGAGGAATACACCACCTGGGAGCACCTTTAGATAAGTTCTTGTGTAATTCTTTCACTGGTGGAGTGGTAAGTGATTTGATGGCAAACATATGACGCATGTGTCAAAGGTGAATACACCACAACATTTTGGGTGACACATCAGCAATCACCAACACCCAAGTTACCAAAGCCACTGCTTTTGCATTAATTGCTCATGTGAAGTGCACTGAATTTTTTTGTGCCAGGAGCTTTAGACACTCCAAACCCAAAAGGTTCACTATCACTGGATTAGTATGTTTATGTAGTGGTCAGCAGTGCTGCATTTACCAGACTTTGACATCAGCCCTAGGATTTAGAAAGGGCTGTTGCTAGTGGTATGCTCAAATGCAAATGTTTTACCACTGGTGGTAGCCTATTCTGATTCATAAACAGCCCTTTTGCAGTGATTCTATGAGGTCTCTAAAGCCACTGTACCACAAATGTTATTGAGGCATTCCAGGGAAGTGGCATATTATGACTCATGCTCTCCCTTGAAAATGCATGTGCTAAGTGATTTATGCAGCCAAGCAATTTGTAGCACCACTCAGCTGCATATATCAGCCCTACAGTCATGTTAATCAACATGGCCAAATGTCTGTATTAACTTATTACTTTCAAAGGACAGACCATGTTAGAGGTAAGTCTTAAGGGGTTTAGTGGGGAGGTAGTGGTGGGGTGTATGTGTATTGCATGTGTATATATGTGTGGCAAGCAACATGTGTAGCTGTCTGTCTGAGTGGTCACAGTAGGTGGGTTAGTTAGGGGATAGGTAGAGGAATCATATATGTGTGCATAGGTGAAAGGGCAAATGTGTCTGTGAGTGTGATTGGGTGAGGGAGGGTTAATGTCCTGTGGTGAGTATCTGTCTGCGTGAATGTCTGAATGTGCGTGCATATGTGTGTTGACGGGGTGATTGACATATCTGTACACTCCCCTAGACTAACGAGCAAAGCCTGTGACACTAAAAGGATCACTAGACACCTGGGACTGTTAAATATCACAAACTAATATTTGATATACACATACAGCGAGTAATCAAAAAACTCACCAAAAACGAGGTACCCTACCTATATAGGACCAAAAACTCTTTCTCCATTGAAGAGAACTAATCTAAGATGACCTCCCTGCTTAGTTTAGCAGAAGAATATCGGTGTCAAGCAGGAATAGAAACCAAACCAGAAATAGAGAAAAATCAGGCAGCAAATGAATGTGCCAAAAAACAAAGGAAAAACTAAAAGGAGAGGGATCAGATGGGAAGGCAAGAAATGCGGAAAAAGCATAAATATAGTTGCAAGTACAGAAAACTTCTGGAACAACCTGATGGAGGATGGTTAAGGAGAGGTAAATTTAAACAAAAAGATGAAAGGTTAATATACGTGGCACAGGATAGTGGACTACATACACATTGGTTTACAAAATCCATTGAACAAGTGAGAGAAACAGAGAAATGCAGGTTCTGTAAAACAGAACTGGAAACAGTCTCACATCTTGTTGTTGGGTGTGATGCATTAATAGCAGAGGGCCTTTATACTGAAAGGTGTATAATGTGGCAAGACTGTTGCATTGGGGATTGTGAAAATATTACAATACTGAAGTATTTGAGACACACTGGAAACATGAGCCACAAAGCACTTACTGTCCATAATATACTTAAAAAATCTTTCAAAACCCTGCCCTAAATAACACCCTTCAAACATATTCTCTTGGAAGACCCCTTTGTTCACAAAACAAATCACCCTTAGACATATGCAAACCTCAGAGCTCAACAAGAAACTCCCTCTACTCTTACTGTATAGCCAAGTGCTGGAACTTCATCCCCCTACCAGTAAGTCAGCCCAATAACCATATGTCATTTAAGCATAGCCTCAAAAATACCTAACTGAATCATGGATGTATTGTTGTCCAGCACCAAACCTTAAAATTAAGTCAAGAACTTACACATCTACATATATATTTTCCCTTCTTGGAACTTTGCACTCCAAAATCTTCCCATGCTTATACACCTCTAAAGCTACCTTTTTTCATCATTTAAATAGGCCAGACTAATACCTCTGTTCTATTTCCAGTTCCACTTTGTAAACACATATCTAACTATCCCTATATAGACTATGAATACACCACCTGGGAGCACCTTTAGATAAGTTATTGTGTAATTCTTTCACTGGTGGAGTGGTAAGTGATTTGATGGCAAACCTATGACGCATGTGTCAAAGGTGAATACACCACAACATTTTGGGTGACACATCAGCAATCACCAACACCCAAGTTACCAAAGCCACTGCTTTTGCATTAATTGCTCATGTGAAGTGCACTGAATTTTTTTGTGCCAGGAGCTTTAGACACTCCAAACCCAAAAGGTTCACTATCACTGGATTAGTATGTTTATGTAGTGGTTAGCAGTGCTGCATTTACCAGACTTTGACATCAGCCCTAGGATTTAGAAAAGGCTGTTGCTAGTGGTATGCTCAAATGCAAATGTTTTACCACTGGTGGTAGCCTATTCTGATTCATAAACAGCCCTTTTGCAGTGATTCTATGAGGTCTCTAAAGCCACTGTACCACAAATGTTATTGAGGCATTCCAGGGAAGTGGCATATTATGACTCATGCTCTCCCTTGAAAATGCATGTGCTAAGTGATTTATGCAGCCAAGCAATTTGTAGCACCACTCAGCTGCATATATCAGCCCTACAGTCATGTTATTCAACATGGCCAAATGTCTGTATTAACTTATTACTTTCAAAGGACAGACCATGTTAGAGGTAAGTCTTAAGGGGTTTAGTGGGGAGGTAGTGGTGGGGTGTATGTGTATTGCATGTGTATATATGTGTGGCAAGCAACATGTGCAGCTGTCTGTCTGAGTGGTCACAGTAGGTGGGTTAGTTAGGGGATAGGTAGAGGAATCATATATGTGTGCATAGGTGAAAGGGCAAATGTGTCTGTGAGTGTGATTGGGTGAGGGAGGGTTAATGTCCTGTGGTGAGTATCTGTCTGCGTGAATGTCTGAATGTGTGTGCATATGTGTGTTGACGGGGTGATTGACATATCTGTACACTCCCCTAGACTAACGAGCAAAGCCTGTGACACTGAGAGGATCACTAGACACCTGGGACTGTTAAATATCACAAACTAATATTTGATATACACATACAGCGAGTAATCAAAAAACTCACCAAAAATGAGGTACCCTACCTATATAGGACCAAAATCTCTCTCTCCATTGAAGAGAACTAATCTAAGATGACCTCCCTGCTTAGTTTAGCAGAAGAATATCGGTGTCAAGCAGGAATGGAAACCAAACCAGAAATAGAGAAAAATCAGGCAGCAAATGAATGTGCCAAAAAACAAAGGAAAAACTAAAAGGAGAGGGATCAGATGGGAAGGCAAGAAATGCGGAAAAAGCATAAATATAGTTGCAAGTACAGAAAACTTCTGGAACAACCTGATGGAGGATGGTTAAGGAGAGGTAAATTTAAACAAAAAGATGAAAGGTTAATATACGTGGCACAGGATAGTGGACTACATACACATTGGTTTACAAAATCCATTGAACAAGTGAGAGAAACAGAGAAATGCAGGTTCTGTAAAACAGAACTGGAAACAGTCTCACATCTTGTTGTTGGGTGTGATGCATTAATAGCAGAGGGCCTTTATACTGAAAGGTGTATAATGTGGCAAGACTGTTGCATTGGGGATTGTGAAAATATTACAACACTGAAGTATCTGAGACACACTGGAAACATGAGCCACAAAGCACTTACTGTCCATAATATACTTAAATAAATCTTTCAAAACCCTGCCCTAAATAACACCCTTCAAACATATTCTCTTGGAAGACCCCTTTGTTCACAAAACAAATCATTCTTAGACATATGCAAACCTCAGAGCTCAGCAAGAAACTCCCTCTACTCTTACTGTAGAGCCAAGTGCTGGAACTTCATCCCCCTACCAGTAAGCAGCCCAATAACCATATGTCATTTAAGCATAGCCTCAAAAATACCTAACCGAATCATGGATGTATTGTTGTCCAGCACCAAACCTTAAAATTAAGTCAAGAACTTACACATCTACATATATATTTTCCCTTCTTGGAACTTTGCACTCCAAAATCTTCCCATGCTTATACACCTCTAAAGCTACCTTTTTTCATCATTTAAATAGGCCAGACTAATACCTCTGTTCTACTTCCAGTTCCACTTTGTAAACACATATCTAACAATCCCTATATAGACTACCATTTTCTGCTGCTCAATCCCTGTATTAGACACATTTCTACTAATGTTATCATGTCTTTACTATACCTTTAAGAGTAATAGCATTTTTCACTCTTAACACCAGCCTCTCTCCATAGTATCCAATTTATTACTAATAACTCCTAACTAGCAGTATAAGATACTCAATAACTTTGAATCTGCAAAGCACGTGTCTCCCAAAAATGAGTACCAACAACCTTTGAATGAGGCAACTATTTTCAAATTCTACTTTCATGTTTAGCAAAATCAGTGACCATTTCAACAATGACCAAAAGTCTTAAAAATAAAATGCTGTTCTATTCTTGCCTGTTAATAGTTTACTTTGCCTATATATACTTGTATTGTGTTACTCATTTCAAATTGCAACATCATCTAGCATTGCTTTTATTTACTGATCTCGCCAATTCCAGTATTTATATTCTTCAATTTGAAGCCTTACACAGGAATATATATTCATGTGGATCTATTTTCAATGAACAAAAGTACAATCCACCGAATCTGAGTTATCCGACCTTAATCCACTGAAACTCTATTTAAACGAAACAATGGACTGACAAATTCCTTTCACAGGGAAAGGAGCCACTTGACCACCATGCAAACGAAACAAAATAGAAAGCAACTTAGCCCACTAAAGTGGGGAGCTTCGCCCCCACACCCCCTGCTTAAATATACCAACTCTGAGATCGCACTACACGGGGAGAGGGCACAGTTCACCATGGTGGTCAAGTGGTTCCTTTCCCTGTGAAAGGAATTTGGCAGTCTGTTGTTTCATTTAAATAAAGTTTTGGTGGATTAAGGTTGTGTAACTCAGATTCTTTAGATTGTACTTTCGTTCAAAGAAAGTAGATCCATTCATATATGTGTTATAAGAATGTTTATAGGTAGCCTGTTTTATACTGAACGTCTGTTTAAACCATTTTTATCTTGATTACAATTTTGTATATAACATTATGCATGTCTGTTACTACATTGTATGTATCACTACTGCTTTTTAGCTTATTTGGAGTCAATTACTACATTAAATCTGTCACTACTGTTTTGCAGCTTTTCTCCCTGGGCCTTAACTGAAAATGGGCCTTTAGCTCAATCAGACTTTTTCTGTTAATCAAAAGACGAATGAATGAATAAATAAATAAAATCAATAAATTACTCTAAATAACATTAAAAGTTAAAAAAAAACATTTTTGCATCATGAAGCATATTCTGAACAGTGAGATGAAACACTAATGTCTGGCATTATTGAGTGACTATAATGGTCCAGCAGAAGATACAGAGCATTAACAAGAGGCAAAATCATGGATGTTCTGTAACATCAGGGGCATTGTAGTCCTAGGGAGATATACTTCAGAAGCCAACAGATAATATTTCAGCTATACCATTTCCTGGCCAGGCCATAACCTGAGCACTGTGTGGAGTTCTGTAGGCAAATATAAGGAGAAAGAGCTACCAGAAGGGTCCGTCAGGTGAAGGGGGAATATATGGCCACTAAGGAGTTAAATCTCTTATGAGACCAGAAAAGACAGGAAGGACATGGTAAGGATGTAAGAAACTGTGTGTGGGAAATGAGAAGGAATTGTCCTGAATATGCAGGAAAGACAGAGGGAGGAGGTAGAAGAAGCAGATTTGTAAAGACATACCTTCACAGAGAGGGCTGTAGACCCACAGAATGGACTGCAGTTATCTGTGATAGGGAAGGAATCCATGGAGGCATTTAAGATGACATAGGACAGATGGAGAAGAGGTGATGGGAAAATATTAAATGAGAGGAGGTAGAATGCTGAATACACTTAAATGGTGGAACAGATAGACCTACTGCTTTGTTCGGTCATCAAGAACATATGATGTAATAAAACCAGGAAGACAATGAAAGCAGTTGTTAATATGATGGCATCATAGGAGAATGATGCTGAGCATTAACCAGCATGTCTGTTTCAGGAGTGCCTCTGATCACAAAACTCTAGCCAGGATATCACGATATGAAAAGGCAATCATGAAAAGCCATGCAACATCTCATTTAGAATGATGTGGAGAAGCATACAGTCCAGATATGGGAAACTCTCAAAGAATGTACTTTGATCTCACAATACTCTGCAAACAAAATTATTTACAGGTAATGCAAAGCTGGGATATTTTCCTGTTACTGCCACTCAAAATGCAGCAACCTTAGAATTGGTTATATAAGTAGAAAGTGCTGTTAGCAAAGGCTCATTTTACGGTGGGTTTGCACCCTGTCTAAAAAATAATGCCTCAGGGGCACAGTTTTGGTTATTTTTTTTTTTTCAAATGAGACTGCATTCACTGAAACTTCTTTTGGAGAAGTGTGCAACATTCAGTTATGCCTGTCTCCTTCTGCTATTGAAATTACATAGAATCTAAAACAATGAGAAAACTATTTTTTTTATTTATTTATGAGGACCTTATTTGGAAAAGAGCTTATTTGTGCACTATCAATATCCTTGGTATACGATCTAGTTAATTATCCTTTAATGTGGTGGGGATGAACACAATTACAGGGATGAGTTGAACACTTTGATTGCCTGGTGTGACAGGAACAATCTGGACCTGAATGTTAATGAGACCAAATAAATGATTATGGACTTCAGGAGAAAGGCAACAGTTCACCAACCACTCACTATCAAAGGGGTGGTAGTAGAGAAAGTCAAAACAACCATTCCTAGGCCTTCACATCTCAGATAACCTCTCCTGGACTGGTAATTCCAACCATATAGTCAAGAAGGCTCAACAGGGGCTTTATCTCCTGAGGAAACTCAAAAAGGCCAGGCTCCCACTCTGCTCTTACCACTTTTTAAAGGAGAACTTTTGAAAGCATCACCACTAGCAGCTTCATAGCATGGTTCAGCAACTGCACGGTTGCTGAGAAGAAGCAGCTACCGAGAGTGGTGAGGGTGGCTGAGAAAATCTTGGGCACAAACCTCCCTTCTATTCAGGAGCTTTTCTTTACAAGAGCAAGAAAGAGAACATACAAAATACTAGCTGATTCCACCCACCCGGCCCACAACTGGTTCTCACAACTTGCGCCTGGAAGAAGGTACTGCAGCTTCTGCTGTAGGACTGCCAGATTCAGGAACAGTTTGTATCCTACAGCTATGAGACTTATTAACTCTGATAGCAACCATAATACTTGATACACTGAAGCCTCTTTTTTATTTAATCCTGCTGCTCTGAGCAATTACTGCCGGTATTATTATTATGCAATATGATGGCTATACTGAGTCACATCTGAGGTTAACAAGTGCAATACAGTAACTAAACAGCTGTTATTCACTAGTCTCTGTTTATTCTCTATCTTAACAGTGAAGGGGTTTGGTGGCGGGTATTTATTATTTATCATTGGATAACGGGTATTGAGTGCGTTGAACTACCTCTTGCATGTCATACGTGTTTTTTTGTTTTTTATGGTATTCTCTGATACCGCTGTATCTATATATTTGCACTGCATATCTCTCATGAGCTGACTTTTGTAATTTCATTTAGGCTGCACTTGTGTGGACCTAAATTACAATAACGTTTCTTTGAATCTTTGAATATTGAATCTTTACTTACTGAATTTTATAGGAACTGATGCAAATAGATCATCCAAGGATGCTCATCACTGCAGACATAAAGTATATTTGTTGAAGTTGATTAGCTGGTCAATATGGTCTTAGAGCAATTATTAATTGTATGCCTAATTTATCTGAAACTGTGTGGTGTGTCTGTGGAAGGATCAAGACACACAAGATGTCTTCTTTTTGGAGTTGACACCTGATGCCAACTAATGTATGCACCACTAAGAGAGACAGACTGATAAGCAGCTAGCATAGAGGAGAACATACTACATGTAACACACAGGATGACAGGCAGCACACCCCAAAAAAAACTGGAATGATTGTGGCCATCTGTGGATAGCAGGCAGAAATGAGAACGACTGTCAGTAAGGAGGTCTGGCTTAAAACCATAGAATCATTAACAATGACCAATGACTGTACAGTAACAGGCAGTAGTATAAAGAAGAATAAATCACATGATATGGACAAAATGATGGACCAGGGCTGGTATCAGCAAATGTCACAGCATGCTTTGTAAAAAAGGAGTTTTGTCAGTCCAGTGTAATGCTGTGCAATTGATATACTATGGTTTCGTAAAAATCATCCCTTCAAAAACTGACATTACAAGGAGGTTTCTTTAAACGAGCAATGCTTCAACTGCCATAATATACAAAGTAAACTTAAATTTTCAATTTGTGTGTTGGGTGGCTTTTTCCTCATTCTCCATGGAGGAGGTGAATCCCTTCATCTCTGTCTTAATTACAATAAGCTCTGAGATTGCCACATCTCACAGAAAGAACTGCAGCTACTTCAGAGTCTGGGCAGTATGTGCAGTCAGATAAGTCAAAGCAGAATTGACAAGAGTTTTTCTTTGTAAAGTTGGATTAATCTTTTTTGAAGTCATATTAATATTCCATACATCTTATGAAACTGATCATGGAGCACAATCACAAAGCTAAGTCCAATCTTGTACTTCTATATTTCATCAAAACACAGAATACAGACATGGTAGCAATGTGCCAAGTCATCTAACAGGCAGTGAAGTGATACTTATAAGACACCAGTTCCCATCCACCTAAACACATCTGTAGGAGATAATTCACTGGAGGCAGATACGGACCACTGCAAGGAACTGTTATGCTAGAATAAATACTGACATTCTCTAAAGGAATGATAATCCAGATAAAGCAAAAAACATCAAACAGGAGGTGCCAAAGGATGGAGGATGCAGACCCATTCATACTAGATATGGCAGACTGCATGATTGTCTGAGCAGTCTCTGCCTATCAGATAATGAAAAGTACTTTATTTTTTATTCCATACATGTTTCAGCAGCTGTACAGCATATAAATTTCAATACCAAAACCAGTTACAAGTGGCGTCACACAAGGCTCAGTCCTGGGACCTCTCTTGTTCGGTATATATTTCTTGGAGGTACAGGCCAACACAGAAGGACTGTGGCTGACCAAGTTCGCAGATGACTGCAAACTGGGCGCCATAATCGACTCTCCAGCCGACACAAGCATCCTCCAAAAGGGCCTCATAGAAACAGACAACTGGTGCCAGAGCCATGGCCTCAAGCTAAACGCCAAAAAGTGTATAGTCATCCCCTTTGTCAAAAACAAAGTGCCCACAAATTACCACATGGGTGGTAATCCATTAAGTACAGAAGAAGTAATTAGGGACCTGGGGACCCAAGTTGATAGCAATCTCTCATTTGACAACCACATGGCCAAAGTAGTTAGAAAAACATTTTATATAGCCCACCTAATCATGAAGGGATTCACATCTAGAACAGGGGAGGTCATCGTGCCTCTTTACTCATCCCTCATCAGGCCCATAATTGAGTACAATGCCCCTTTTGGGATGTACCTTACCAGACACCTGCAGCAACTGGAAAGACCCCAAAAGTACCTCACCAAGAGGATCAAAGGGCTCAAACAGATAACATATGCTGCCCAGTTAAAGAAACTCCAGCTCTACTGAGTGGCATACCGCCTGCTCAGAGGCGATCTGTGCCTGACGTATAAAGCCATGTCCAACCCGGAATTAATGGACATGCTGCACCTCAGAAAATCCAAATCCCATTGAGCTACCCGCTCGAGAGACTTGAACCTCAGCACTGAAATAAATAGGACATGCTGGAGGGACAGATTCATAACCCAGAGGCTCCCTTCACTCTGGAATAAAATCCCAGTCCAGGTTAGGCAGAGTCCCTCATTGACTCTCTTCAAGAGGAATCTTGATGAGTGGATGGGAGATCGTAGGTTTAGTCCGGGTATCACTTCTGCATCACTGTTAGACAGAGGCACAGTATACTAACCTTAAAAAAGGGCATAGCAAAATTAATTTAAAATGGGTGGCGAAAGCCAAACACACTCTGGCTAGGCTTATAAATGCCCTAGGGCAGATAGCCTAGTATGAACCTATGAACCTAAGAGGCAGTACTGACATGTGCACTGCCCCACTGGCATATTGCCTTGCTCATTACAATCCAAACTACTAGATACTACACTGTTGTACTTGGAGTGCTGTCACTGTGCTCAAAAATCAGGAGAAAATCAGCTTTGCTAAGCACATTTCACCTCTCTTATGCTGTAGTCTCTTTCTAGTTAAACTGTAGTCTCTTTCTAGTTACTCTGTAGTCTCTTTCGAGTTATGCTGTAGTCTCTTTCATAAACAGCAGCTACCAGAGTAGCAGAAAGGTAAAGCTGTTTTAAAAGCTGTAATAGGTTTCACACTGCCATAATTATTTTATTTTGTATGTGGTACCATGAAATTGAATAAACTGTATTACAGTTTTTAAAACTGTTACAGCAACAAAGATGCAGTATACTTTTTGCCTCTTTCTGTAACTGTGCACAGTGTACTACAATGACTTATGATTGGGTGTGTCCTTTTGTAACCACTTAGTTATGTGTTGCAGGAATGGATGATAAGATTCACCTCTTGAGCTTCACTTCTCTCCCTTCTCAGGCTAGCAAATTCCTTCACATCTATTGAACGTATTACATCTTGGTTATAATCAGAGAGCTGACCATCTATGTTGAACACATCAGGCTACACTTTACTCTCTCTCTTTCGGCTTTTTCCAGTTAGGGGTCACCACAGTGGATCACATTGTCCGCTCGTGATTGGCAGTGGAGTTTTTACAGTGTCGAGTTGCCAGCCCGGTGTCCAGTCTTCCACAGAAGGCACACACACGCACGCACTCACGACTAGGGCCAATTTTAGTGTGTCCAATTAACTTGCAGCATGTCTTTGGGGATGTGGGAGGAAACCGGAGAACCGGGAGGAACCCCACACAACCACAGGGAGGGCATGCAGACTCCACACAGAAGACACCCCAGCCAAAGATTGAACCAGAGAGCCTCTTGCTGTGAGGCGACAATGCTAACCGCTGCACCACCTTGGCTGCACTGCTTATCAGCAGCTTAAACCAAATCCAGTATCTATCATTGCAGATAAAAAGGTAAAAGCCTTAACAGCGGTGAGCATCTCCACCAACCAAACATCTGACATTTTCCATTGGTAGAAATACAACCATCTAACTATGCAGACAGATCCATAGCCAGACATAGCTCTGATGCAGAATTTGCACTGGTGGTATTATCACAATGTCCTGGAGTCTCTACCTTTTAGAAGATAGCTCTTCTGCATGTGTTATTATCAAACTGATGTCTCTGTTATGAACTGAAGCTAGCTGTACACCATTGTGGGGAACCAATGTCTTTGACAAGCTCAGTAACATTTTGAAGGCTACGACCACACTAAATGACTTCTAATTCTTTCAAGTGGTACTATACAGGATGTCTGGGCTCTTTTAGTGAAAGTTCAGTTAAACAAAAATACCACTCTGACATAGTAAAATAGCTTTAACAGCACTGTGGGTAAGTCTGACTTCACACTCCAGGTTTGTGGCTAGAGTTAATCACTGAGCACAAGGTAGTTGACAAAAAAGCATGACACCATCCTTCATAGCCTCCCAAAGATGATGCACCATTCTGAATGGCAGCAGATCCTGAAATGCTGGGCCTGCTTTTTCATAAAGAGTGACAACTACATGAGGAAGGTCTTTTGCTTCACAGAATATATGTTATTTGTGAGGAGGTATTAAGCTATATGTCACAGAGTAAGAACTGCCTAAACCCTGCACAATTCTCACCAAACTGTTGCATCTATAGCACTGCCTGTGTGATTAATGTACTCATTGATTGTATTCATGACTGAGAGTCTGCTGGTGTCATACTGCATGTATTCTGCATTGTGCTGTACTGGCTGGTGCTTCACTACACTTATCCATTTACCTTATTTGCACACTTTTGCTTGCTGTTGTGCCTGTTATGTTGTCATCCTTCTTTGATGTCTGTCTTGCAGAAGTCTCCTCTTAAACAAACGAAAAGTACTTAATTCACCCAAATTCTGTTGAGTACCCATTTCCCTATAGGTCCTTTCTGACTCAGTTACACAGCAATCTTTTTCACTATTTCTAGCATGTCGAAGGGTCAGTTGCTGGTGTCCTCTCCTGTTCAGCTGGTGAATCTGGTAATCTTGAGGCAATGTTACAATTGCCTCATGTACACAGACAACCCTCTCCTCCTCCCAACAAATACAAATATATGCGAGAGATGCAACTATATAGCCAAACTGGAGGCTGAGCTCTCTCAATTCAGTACTGGCAAGACCAGTCAGGAGGAGAAGGTAACCACGCACACCACAAACCCAGTCTCACATAAACCTATCACAACTACAAACCAAACACATAAACACACAAAAACATACTCTGAGGCTCTAATTAGAAACCTACCAAAACAACAGAGGCCTCCAAAGCAGACATCCAAGCAACCACCACCTCAAGACATAGCAAATGCAACACATAGTTCACAAAGTCAGTGTGCTAAACAGTCACAGCCCTTAAGGCCAAACAACATGCCAGACACACTTGTAATAGGTGACTCCATAGTCAGGCACACTGACGTCCCGCTCACCAGACTGAACAAGGAGAGGGTCACAGTAAGCTGCCTGTCGGGAGCTAGAATCTGCCACATAACACAAGCACTCAGGTCACTCCACAGGAAGTACAAATATGACTCAGTCATTGTACATGCCGGTGTGAACGACCTGAGACGTACCTCCCTGGACTACATGAAAAAAGACATAGAGGAGCTCTCTGATTATGTAGCCCAGGCTGGTATGACCCTGACCCTGAGCAGCATCTTACCCTCACCAAGAATGATGCCACAGTACAAAGACAAAATGATCAGTTTTAACAATTGGCTTAATTACTGGTGTCATTCTAAGGGGATCCAGTGTCTGTCTGCTTGGGATGACATGCTTGACAAGCCACGCTGCTTCGAGGGATGGTTTGCACCTGTCACCCCTGGGCTTCCGGATATTGGCCAAGGCTCTTGCCACCCCATAGTGCCTTTTTAGGCAAGGCTCAAATGAGAAACCTACCTCCCTAGAAAACACAAGTGGAAAAAAACTAAGGGTAATGCTGCTCAATGCCAGAAGTCTAAACCTCAAGATGCATGCCCTCGAAGCCCTCCTCAGTATGGAGAACATCGATGTCTGTGCAGTGACTGAAACCTGGTTCAAGGCTCCTGAGAGCACCCCAGCACTATCAGGTTTTACCTCATATCATGCTTTTCGGCCCCAAAACTTGGACAGAACCACAAAAGGAGGGGGAGTATCCATTTTCATCAAAGATACCCACACCTCCAGGTTAGTGGCAACGCACGAAGCATCGGAGACTATCCAGGTGCAACTAACCATAGGCAAAACTGCCTTACAGTTTATGGCATGCTACAGACCACCCTCTCAAACTCAGGAACCCCACACAACCTTCCTGAAGACACTGGAGAGTATGAATGTCTCTCCAAATACCATCATTTTGGGAGACTTCAACTACCCAAACATAGACTGGGAACATTACTCAAGCCCCAACACCCTAGCCCAAAGGTTCTTAGAATTCATAAACTCAAATGCAATGGAACAACTAGTCACCATTCCCACAAGAGGAGACAATATACTAGACCTGATCATCATAAACATGGGGACAAAATGCTCCACACCGGAAGTACATCCCTCTTTGGTAAGATCAGACCATAAATTAATCTCACTGGAAATCCACATCCTTGCCTGACGTGAAGAACTTCTCAAAAGCAAACTTCACACTTCTTAAGACTGAAGTGGTATCTTTCAAGGCCCTTGGGCCAGTGGAAACCACAACCCACACTGCTGAATCCTTTGCAAATGCCTTCTATGGGCACCTTCAAGAATGCATGGATCATGCAATCCCAAATAAAACCAAGACCCATTCCCCCAAAGGCAGGCAACCGGTCTGGTGGACCCCAGCCATAAACAAACTTTACAACAGAAGGAGGAAGCTACTACATGACAGAGCAAAATCCCTAAAAGGGAAGGCATCTCTGATCAGTACTAGCAAAAACTACGATCACTCATAAAATCATCCAAGGCCAACTTTGAGAGAAAAATCGCAAATGACACAAAAGACAATCACAAGGCCTTCTTTAGCTATGTTAGAAACCTGGGTGGAAACTCCCAGATATGCTCAGAGTTAGTCCAAAATGACACAAAATACACTGAACCCACTGACATTGCCAACATTCTGGCAGACAGGTTCAGTGCAAATTTCTCCTCCCCCTCCCCCCCAAAAGGAGAAATAACTATCCCAGCAGAGTGTAGCCTCCCTAACATCTCAGATGCCCAGGTGAGAGCCGCCCTCTCTAAAGCTAAAAACACAGCATCAATGGGACCGGATGGTGTCCCAGGCTGTGTGCTACATGAACTCCAAGAGGAACTAAACCCACACATAAGGCTGCTGTTTAATCTTAGCCTTACCACAGGATACGTACCCAAAGAGTGGCGTATGGCAATAGTGGTCCCACTTCACAAAGGCGGTGCTTCTACGGACCCTGGAAATTACCGCCCCATAAGCTTGACGAGCCTGGTCTGCAAAGCTATGGAGAGGACCATTATGGAACTCATAAACAAAGACATTGGGGACCTACAGACATTGGATCCTACACAATTTGGCTTTGTCAAGGGCAGATCCTGCCTTTTGAACTTGGTCGACTTTTTTGAAACAGTCACTAAGGCTATTGATGAGGGTAAGGCAGTTCACACAGCCTACCTTGACCTTGCAAAAGCCTTTGACACAATACCCCACTCGGGCATCATAGACAAACTCACCAGCTTAAATGTAAACCCATATGTCACAAGATGGGTTGCAAACTGGCTCAAGGACAGAACCCACAGGGTCAGAGTTGCTGGAGCTATGTCAGACTCTAAGCCAGTCACAAGCGGTGTCCCACAGGGCTCAGTCCTGGGACCCCTCTTGTTCGGCATTTATTTTTCCGAGGTACAGGCAAACATAGGAGGATTGTGGCTGACAAAGTTCGCAGATGACTGCAAACTAGGGCCATAATTGATACTCCAGCGGACACAAACATCCTTCAGAGAGGCCTCATAGAAATGGATAATTGGTGCCAGAGCCATGGCCTTAAGCTGAACGCCAAAAATGTATAGTCATACCCTTTGGGAAAAACAAGGTACCGACAAATTACCACATAGGCGGTAATCCATTAAGTACGGAAGAGGTAATCAGGGACCTAGGGACCCAGGTTGACAGTAACCTCTCATTTGACACTCACATTGCCAAAGTGGTTAGGAAGACCTTCTATATTGCCCACCTTATCATGAAGGGTTTCACATCTAGATCAAGAGAGGTCATTGTGCCCCTGTACTCTTCTCTTATCAGGCCAATGATTGAGTACAATGCCCCATTTGGGATGTATCTCACCCGACACCTGCAGCAGTTGGAAAGACCCCAAAAGTTCCTCACCAAGAGAATAAAGGGTCTTAAACATATGTCATATGCTGCCCGACTGAAAAAAACTCCAGCTCTATTCAGTCGCATACCGCCTACTCAGAGGTGATCTGTGCCTGACGTACAAGGCCATGTCCAATCCTGAATTAATGGACATGCTCCACCTCAGAAAATCCAAATCCATCAGAGCCACGAGAACAAGTGACTTAAACCTCAACACAGAAATAAATAGGACGTGCTGGAGGACAGATTCATAACCCAGAGGCTCCCTACACTCTGGAACAGAATCCCAGTCCATGTTAGGCAGAGCCCCTCACTGACTCTATTCAAGAGAAATCTCGACGAGTGGATGGGAGATCGTAGGTTTACCCCGGGGGTCATCTCTGTGTCACTACTAGACAGAGGCATAGTAAACTAAACCCTAAAAGGGCGTAGTATTCTCATCCTAAGGGGTGGTGTAAGCCACATACACTCTGGCTAGGCTTATAAATGCCCTAGGGCAGATAGCCTAGTACGAACCTATGAACCTATGAACCTATGAGCTATACATGTTTTTTTACCTGCCCTTCACTGGAAGTCATAATCATGCCTCGCAGTGGCACAACCCATCTTATCTGGGAGTACAGCTCACCTTGCTCAAATAAGGTGAGCTGAAATAACCCACATTTACATGTTTCACAGTCATATATGATGCTGTATCACATTCATACCTAATTTGCTTGACTATGAAATGACTCATTTGAGCAGTTTAAACCATTGCTAAGATGACCACCCTACTATTCTGCATAAATACGCAACACAGATATCAACAATTAAACACACAGGCACACTTCTTCACCCCACCATGTGCCTAGACATAGAGACATACATATATGAACAGACGCACACAGACAGACATAAATACATCTATTGCCAGCATACTCAATATCCTTAATTTCGCCACTGATACCAGCCATAAGTTATTCAGACAGTAGGCATTAAGGTCACACATGCCCTCATATACAAGCTGTCATAAAATGCAGTCAAGCACATACAGTCAAATTAACATGAACACACTGCCCTAGTATCATCTCTCTCTCACACACACACACACTCACACGCACTCACTCAGATGCTCCATCCTTCTCAGAGCCTCACATTGTAATACGTGCATACAGTGCAGCTAACAGATACATACACATGCATGTTGTGCTGTACTTTACATGGATCATGCATACTACAGACCTCTATGAAACCACTGCAGTACTACACAGGCATCCTTATAGAGGAGTGTGCTGACATGTGCAAGGGCATTATTTCCATAAGTTACACCTACACACTACTATATTTACACGTGTCTCTGAGTACCTTCTCTGCACGTACAGCAGAGGTACGCTACTGAGCAGTGAGGTATCTATGAATCAGGAACTCCTTGCATGTACTACACTAAGCCATTAATTGGTTAAGTGTAGTACACAAGCCTTGTATAAATTCTAGGGCATGATACTGCAGACTTCTCCTTCATCAGTGCAAATGTATTTCATTTAACCATGTATGAATATACTGCCACGGTGGCGTTGTTGCCACACAGCAAGAGGTTCTCCCATTCGATTTTCAGCTTGGGTTGGGAGTGCCTTCTGTGTGGAGTCTGCATGTCCTCCCCGCGGTCGAGTGGGCGTTCAAAAGACATGCTTTGAATGGGCATGCCTTCGTTGAAGGTTGGGCATTGGGTTGGCAACTCGTCACCATAAAAATCAACTGCCAATCATTAGCGGACTGGAGTTCCACTGTGGTGACCCCTAACTGGGAAAAGCCGAAAGACAAACAAACAAACAATAGTTTCCATTTCTCTTGACATCTGCCATCTCATTTTGCTGATGAAACACTTGACATGCTAACCCCCATACTCCATCATAACACTATCTTGTCTGTGAGATTTCTCACAGCTGTTTAGTTTGCTCTGACTGACCAATGTTTTGTTCATTTGTCAATACTTCCAAACTATAGTAGCGCTATACGGGTTTCTATCACAAAATTGAAGAGGCTGGAAAGTGAATGACTTTAACATCAGAAATGCCGTTCATCAATGTGTTTTTTGTGAGATCACAGTACAGTGAAGATCAGAAAATTTGCCCTTTCCTCAATGTAGTGCAGTCTTGGAGTTGGTATATATAATTAGCGGGGGGTGTGGGGGGCAGAGCCCCTCACAAGAGTAACTTCGAGGTATGGCATTTTTGTTGTTTAAGCCATTCACTCTCCAGTCATTTCTATCTCATGATGTAGACCTGTTCTATACTGCCCATAAAATCCAAACCTTAAATGTGATTAAGTGGTTTTGAAAAAATCCAAATTTCAGTAAAACAGCAGTAGTTAAAAACAACATTTATGCTGTTTGGTTGGTTGTTTATTTATTGTTTTGGTTTGTTTACTGAGGTAGTTCACTGATCAAAACAACTGCAGTCCATTATGAAATCGTCATAGAAGAAACATAGTCAATTGTGCTGTAGCTGAGAAGCTTCTTTTTAGATTTCAGCCTTGTAGAGGCTGTTGTGCTAATTAACAAGTCAGGGAGCTCAGAACCAGCTTGACTTCAAGATAATCAAATGAACTTCCTAGCAGAATGTTGAAGTTTATATCACATGTGATCACCACTTACCCACAGTTGAAAAATAAATGCAAGAAAACTAGATATATTAGTTAAAGAAAAAAGACAATAATATCATTTATCATTGAAATTGCTATACGCAGCAATTACAGTGTCTTACGTAAAGAAAGAGATGCACAAAGTCATCAAATGTAAGCATTTGCAAGCAGAAATGAGAGCATTGTGGTAGAAAGATACCCAAACAGTAGTGAGGGCAGCAGGACCAATGAAAAATAATTTACAATTGTACTTACATATGCTACCAGTACACTTAACCCCATATGAATTACAGAAGGAGGTAAGCCTGGGCACATTACAAGTGCTGAGAAGAGCACTCTTGTCTAACATCAAACATTGAAACAATATTAATTTCATGAATTCCAGTCATACCCAGACTTAAGAATGACATCCATTCCCATCATGGAATTAGAAACCTAAAAACACTTGGAGAAATTAAACTAGTAAGAATATTTACTTTTCTGGCATGTACCAGAAAGGATAACTCCCTTTAACAGATAAATACTAAACCCGTATTCTTATCATAAAGGCTTCCTGTTTAACCGTAGTGTTTCACAAGATCATATTTGGTTCAGTGTTGTGCATACGGAAAAAAAAATATCTTTCTAAATGTTTTCACTGTAAAACATTCCTAAGCAATGAGACATTAATTTACCATTTCAAAGTTGCATTGCCATTTCTAAATAAGAAGTTCTGATTGGACTACTAGATCTTTGGCAAAACCAGACAGAATTCTTGATGTATCCCATGGTAAAAGTTTCACCCCTACCTAACATAGTCTTTTAGTAGAGTAGATGGGTACCTTTCAGAAATCTGAATGTTTGAATTTTCTTATGATAGGTACAGGTAAGGGTTCTCTACTGTGTTTTACTTCAACAGGTGCAGGTACAAATTTCTCAACTGCAACTTCCACGAGTATACCAGATGCCTCTCATAGCAAGCATCTTTGAACTACTGCACTGTTTATTGAATCTTCTATACACTTAAAGATTCACAAACTGGTATAGTCTCTCAGCACCTTGTTTTCATCTGATCAGTGTGTCTCCTCAATGACATACCATGACCAATGACCATGGAATAAGATGCAGGTTCTGAGTATCTCTGAACTGCACCAGGAATTCATTTAAGACCATAATTGTAGTTTCTCACACAAACTTTATTTCAAGGTAAAAAAAGTCTCACTTTTATATGTTTTATCAAAAGTTTGTTTCTAAGCCCATTTTTATCTGGAATTTTCATCTCAATTCTGGTAAAAGCAGATCAAGTGCGCTCAGCTTTCTTCTTTTTTTTTGGTCCCCTTGGGACTTCATTTACCTGGCCCAGCCCCCAGTGTCCCATATCCATACCAGGTCTACCAACTTATCACCCACCTCCCTGGACTTACTTCTGTGTTGTTGAGGCCAGCTGTGAATCATAAGTGCATCATTGGGGCGCAGCCATCTTTGTTTCCATTTGGGGGGTATGTAGTCAGTTTTCTTGACAAAATGAAGACAAATATGTTGCTATCTGTGAGGTAATTCTCAGAGTAAATAAAACATATGACAGTTTTGTTTCCACAGTCCTTCCTTCCTTTCATTATATTTAACACTAAAGCAGCAGAATTCACGCTATACACATTCATCTACTATGAAGGAGAATTTACCAAAACACAGGCCGGCATAGTTCACATGCAGTCTAAACAGAGGCTTCTGAATGCATCCCCAAGAATGTAGTGTCTTTTCAGGCTTGTTGGCTGTTGGTGAAGCACCCTCCAAGAGGAAAAAACGCTGAGAGAAGAAGGGAGCCACTTTTGAGATTTTAAGTATTTTTTCTCTGTTTATTTGCTAAGTTTTTCTGCATAGCTGCCTAGCTTGAGCATTTTCTGGCTTGTTAAACTTGATTTCTGTATTAGTAGCTGTATTTAGAGCACAACCAAAAGCTGTTTGCTGAATTTCCTGTTTGCACTTAATTTTAAATCGTTTTTTTCTTAAAACTTGCATATTTTCTGTCCTTGACCTACCACTCTTGTGTGGGGTCATTTACTGCACTGTTATAACTTGATATTACTTGTGAACCTCTGCTATCTCTGTAAAAAAACAAAAACAAAAAAAATCTTGCTTTTTCCCACTTTTCTGAGAGTTAAAAAGTTCAGTTACAGGCTTGCTGTTCCTGAACTGTTTGAAAGTTTCTGTGAGGCCATTTTTGCTTGGGCTGAAGGAGGGTCTCTGTGTTCATCAGTGGCAGTGACTAACATTGAGCAGCTTCCCTGCCCCCGTAGAGGTGGTTACTGACTTGAAACTGTAGTTTTATTGGCCACTAGGGTCATTTCCATAACTCCTTCATCTTCCTCTCTTAAAACCTAGTTGCCTCGTGGTTTGAGCGTCTTTTCAGGCTTGTTGGCTGTTGGTGAAGCACCCTCCAAGAGGAAAAACGCTGAGAGAAGAAGGAGCCACTTTTGAGATTTTAAGTATTTTTTCTCTGTTTATTTGCTAAGTTTTTCTGCATAGCTGCCTAGCTTGAGCATTTTCTGGCTTGTTAAACTTGATTTCTGTATTAGTAGCTGTATTTAGAGCACAACCAAAAGCTGTTTGCTGAATTTCCTGTTTGCACTTAATTTTAAATTGTTTTTTCTTAAAACTTGCATATTTTCTGTCCTTGACCTAGCACTCTTGTGTGGGGTCATTTACTGCACTGTTATAACTTGATATTACTTGTGAACCTCTGCTATCTCTGTAAAAAACAAAAACAAAAAAAATCTTGCTTTTTCCCACTTTTCTGAGAGTTAAAAAAGTTCAGTTACAGGCTTGCTGTTCCTGAACTGTTTGAAAGTTTCTGTGAGGCCATTTTGCTTGGGCTGAAGGAGGGTCTCTGTGTTCATCAGTGGCAGTGACTAACATTGAGCAGCTTCCCTGCCCCCGTAGAGGTGGTTACTGACTTGAAACTGTAGTTTTATTGGCCACTAGGGGTCATTTCCATAACTCCTTCATCTTCCTCTCTTAAAACCTAGTTGCCTCGTGGTTTGAGCGTCTTTTCAGGCTTGTTGGCTGTTGGTGAAGCACCCTCCAAGAGGAAAAACGCTGAGAGAAGAAGGAGCCACTTTTGAGATTTTAAGTATTTTTCTCTGTTTATTTGCTAAGTTTTTCTGCATAGCTGCCTAGCTTGAGCATTTTCTGGCTTGTTAAACTTGATTTCTGTATTAGTAGCTGTATTTAGAGCACAACCAAAAGCTGTTTGCTGAATTTCCTGTTTGCACTTAATTTTAAATTGTTTTTCTTAAAACTTGCATATTTTCTGTCCTTGACCTAGCACTCTTGTGTGGGGTCATTTACTGCACTGTTATAACTTGATATTACTTGTGAACCTCTGCTATCTCTGTAAAAACAAAACAAAAAAAATCTTGCTTTTTCCCACTTTTCTGAGAGTTAAAAAGTTCAGTTACAGGCTTGCTGTTCCTGAACTGTTTGAAAGTTTCTGTGAGGCCATTTTGCTTGGGCTGAAGGAGGGTCTCTGTGTTCATCAGTGGCAGTGACTAACATTGAGCAGCTTCCCTGCCCCCGTAGAGGTGGTTACTGACTTGAAACTGTAGTTTTATTGGCCACTAGGGGTCATTTCCATAACTCCTTCATCTTCCTCTCTTAAAACCTAGTTGCCTCGTGGTTTGAGCGTCTTTTCAGGCTTGTTGGCTGTTGGTGAAGCACCCTCCAAGAGGAAAAAACGCTGAGAGAAGAAGGGAGCCACTTTTGAGATTTTAAGTATTTTTTCTCTGTTTATTTGCTAAGTTTTTCTGCATAGCTGCCTAGCTTGAGCATTTTCTGGCTTGTTAAGCTTGATTTCTGTATTAGTAGCTGTATTTAGGTTCATAGGTTCATAGGTTTATACTAGGCTATCTGCCCTAAGGCATTTATAAGCCTAGCCCAAATTTTTGTGGCTTACGCCGCCCCTTATATGAAAAAATACTGTGCCCATTAGTTTGTTGTGCCTCTGTCCAGCAGTGACACAGAGATGATTCCCGGGGTAAACCTACGATCTCCCATCCACAGGTCTAGATTTCTCTTGAACAGAGTCAGCGAGGTGCTCTGCCTCACATGGACCGGGATTTTATTCCACAGCATAGGGAGTCTCTGAGTGATAAATCTATCCCTCCAGCACGTCCTATTTATATCCGTGCTAAGGTTTAAGTCGCTTGCTCTAGTGGTTTTGGTGTATTTGGATTTTGGGAGGTGGAGCATGTCCATTAATTCCGGGTTGAACATGGCCTTGTATGTCAGGCACATGTCACCTCTGAGCAGACGGTATGCGACTGAATAGAGCTGGAGTTTCTTCAATCTGGCAGCATATGACAGATTTTGGAGTCCCTTTATCCTTTTGGTGAGGAACTTTGGGGTCTCTCCAATTGCTGCAGATGTCGGGTGAGATACATCCCGAATGGGGCATTGTACTCGATCATTGGTCTGATAAGTGAAGAGTACAGGGGAACAATAACCTCACTAGATCTGGATGTGAATCCCTTCATGATCAGGTGGGCAATGTAGAAGGTCTTTCTAACCACTTTAGCAACGTGAGTGTCAAAAGAAAGGCCACTGTCAACCTGGGTCCCCAGGTCCCTGATAACCTCTTCTGTGCTTAGTGGATTGCCACCTATATGGTAGCTTGGGGTTACCTTGTTTTTCCCGAAGGGTATGACTATACATTTTTGGCGTTTAACTTCAGGCCATGGCTCTGGCACCAGCTATCTGTTTCTGTGAGTCCCTTCTGAAGGATATCCGTGTCTGATGCACTTTCCACTATGGCCAGTTTGCAGTCGCCTGCAAACTTTGTCAGCCAAAGTCCTCCTATGTTGGCCTGTACTTCTGAGAAGTAGATGCCAAACAATAGGCCAAGGACCAAGCCCTGTGGGACACCACTTGTGACCGCTTGGAGTCTGACACAGCCAGCAACTCTAACCCTGTGGGTTCTGTCCTTAAGCCAGTTTGCAACCCATCTTGTGACATATGGGTTTACATTTAAGCTGGTAAGTTTTTCTACAATACCCGAGTGGGGTATTGTGTAAAGCCTTTGCAAGGTCAAGGTAGGCTGTATGGACTGCCTTTCCTCATCAATGGCCTTGGTGACTGTTTCAAGAAGTCGACCAAGTTCAAAAGGCATGATCTTCCCTTGACAAAGCCAAACTGGGTCGGGTCCAATGTCTGCAAGTCCCCTATATCTTTGTTTATGAGCTCCATTATGATCCTCTCCATAGCTTTGCAGACTAGACTTGTTAAGCTTATGAGGCGGTAATTACCAGGGTCCGTAGAGGCACTGCCTTTGTGGAGTGGGACAACAGTTGCCGTCGCCACTCCTTGGGCACGTATCCTGTGGTAAGGCTGAGATTAAACAGCTGCCTTATGTGCGGGTTTAATTCCTCATTTAGCTCGTAGCACACAGCCAGGGACACCATCCGTCCCATTGATGCTGTGTTTTTAGCTTTAGAGAGAGCAGCTTTCACCTGCGCATTTGAGATGTCCGGGAGGCTACACTCGGCTGGGATAGTTATCTCTCCTTTAGCTGGGGAGAGGGGGGTGAAGTTTGCACTGAACCTGTCTGCCAGTATGTTGGCAATGTCTGTGGGTTCAGTGATTTTTGTATCATTTTGGACTAATTCTGAGCATATCTGGGAGTTTCCACCCAGGTTCCTAACATAGCTGAAAAAGGCCTTATGATTGTCCTTTGAATCCATGGCATATTTAGAGCACAACCAAAAGCTGTTTGCTGAATTTCCTGTTTGCACTTAATTTTAAATCGTTTTTCTTAAAACTTGCATATTTTCTGTCCTTGACCTAGCACTCTTGTGTGGGGTCATTTACTGCACTGTTATAACTTGATATTACTTGTGAACCTCTGCTATCTTTGTAAAAAACAAAAAAAAAAAAATCTTGCTTTTTTCCCACTTTTCTGAGAGTTAAAAAAGTTCAGTTACAGGCTTGCTGTTCCTGAACTGTTTGAAAGTTTCTGTGAGGCCATTTTTGCTTGGGCTGAAGGAGGGTCTCTGTGTTCATCAGTGGCAGTGACTAACATTGAGCAGCTTCCCTGCCCCCCGTAGAGGTGGTTACTGACTTGAAACTGTAGTTTTATTGGCCACTAGGGTTCATTTCCATAACTCCTTCATCTTCCTCTCTTAAAACCTAGTTGCCTCGTGGTTTGAGCGTCTTTTCAGGCTTGTTGGCTGTTGGTGAAGCACCCTCCAAGAGGAAAAACGCTGAGAGAAGAAGGGAGCCACTTTTGAGATTTTAAGTATTTTTTCTCTGTTTATTTGCTAAGTTTTTCTGCATAGCTGCCTAGCTTGAGCATTTTCTGGCTTGTTAAACTTGATTTCTGTATTAGTAGCTGTATTTAGAGCACAACCAAAAGCTGTTTGCTGAATTTCCTGTTTGCACTTAATTTTAAATCGTTTTTTTCTTAAAACTTGCATATTTTCTGTCCTTGACCTACCACTCTTGTGTGGGGTCATTTACTGCACTGTTATAACTTGATATTACTTGTGAACCTCTGCTATCTCTGTAAAAAACAAAACAAAAAAAATCTTGCTTTTTTCCCACTTTTCTGAGAGTTAAAAAAGTTCAGTTACAGGCTTGCTGTTCCTGAACTGTTTGAAAGTTTCTGTGAGGCCATTTTTGCTTGGGCTGAAGGAGGGTCTCTGTGTTCATCAGTGTCAGTAACTAACATTGAGCAGCTTCCCTGCCCCCCGTAGAGGTGGTTACTGACTTGAAATTGTAGTTTTATTGGCCACTACGGGTCATTTCCATAACTCCTTCATCTTCCTCTCTTAAAACCTAGTTGCCTCGTGGTTTGAGCGTCTTTTCAGGCTTGTTGGCTGTTGGTGAAGCACCCTCCAAGAGGAAAAACGCTGAGAGAAGAAGGAGCCACTTTGAGATTTTAAGTATTTTTTCTCTGTTTATTTGCTAAGTTTTTCTGCATAGCTGCCTAGCTTGAGCATTTTCTGGCTTGTTAAACTTGATTTCTGTATTAGTAGCTGTATTTAGAGCACAACCAAAAGCTGTTTGCTGAATTTCCTGTTTGCACTTAATTTTAAATCGTTTTTTCTTAAAACTTGCATATTTTCTGTCCTTGACCTAGCATTCTTGTGTGGGGTCATTTACTGCACTCTTATAACTTGATATTACTTGTGAACCTCTGCTATCTCTGTAAAAACAAAAACAAAAAAATCTTGCTTTTTCCCACTTTTCTGAGAGTTAAAAGTTCAGTTACAGGCTTGCTGTTCCTGAACTGTTTGAAAGTTTCTGTGAGGCCATTTTTGCTTGGGCTGAAGGAGGGTCTCTGTGTTCATCAGTGGCAGTGACTAACATTGAGCAGCTTCCCTGCCCCCGTGAGGTGGTTACTGACTTGAAACTGTAGTTTTATTTTCCCTTTGGGTCTATTCCTGCTTCTTTCTAGCCCCTGCTATCAAGCACGCTTTAACGTGCTTTAGCGGAGTTGCCACTAGAGCAGCATCGGGCAGCGCCGGTTAAACAAGGTTAAACTCTTTCTGGCTCCAGAAAGCCTGTTCTTCAATTTTTCCCTTAGAACTGCTCTGTTAGGTACCTAAACAGTTTACACCTACACTAAAAAGTGCAGCACTTGTTCCAAATAGCTTTTTCTTCTCAAAAAGCTCAGCACTTGTCTTATAAGCATATCCCTTGTCTTATAAGCATTCTCTTTGCAGGTCAAGCACTCCTATATTATACAAATCTCTCACTAGCAAAACCCCCAGGAGTGCCCACTTCCCTGCTAAGCCCACTACTTTTCTGTCTCATACCAACTCATAATTCTTTCTAGCATGTCGAAGGGTCAGATGCTGGCGTCCTCTCCTGCCCATTTGGTGAATCTGGGAATTCTGAGACAATGTTACAATTGCCTCATGTACACGGACAACCATCTCCTCCTCCCATGTAACACTAACACTTGTGAGAGATGCAGCTATTTAGCCAGACTGGAGGCTGAGCTCTCTCAACTCAGGACTGGCAAGACCAGGCAGGAGGAGAAGGCAACTACACACACCACAATACCAGTCTCACATAACTCAACCACACCACTGAATCAAACACATAAACACACTAAGACATACTCGGTGGCTCTGAGTAAAATTTACCTAAACAGCAGAGGCCTCCAAAGCAGACACCCAAGCAACTGCAAACTCAATACACCACACAAACAACACATAAACAACAAAATCAGTGTACAAAGCAGTCACTGCCCTTAAGGCCAAATACAACACCAAACATACTTGTCATAGGTGACTCCATAGTCAGACACACTGACGTCCCGCTCACCAGACTGAGTAAGGAGAAGGTCACAGTAAGCTGCCTGTCGGGCGCTAGAATCCGCCACATAACACAAGCACTCAGGTCTCTCAACAGCAGGTACAAGTACGACTCAGTCATTGTCCACGCTGGTGTCAACGACCTGAGATGTACCTCCTTTGGACTACATGAAAAGAGACATTGAGGAGCTCTCTGATTATGTAGCCCAGGCAGGTATGACCCTGACCTTGAGCAGTATCCTACCTTCACCTAGAATGATGCCACAATACAGTGATAAGATGATCAGCTTTAATAATTGGCTTAAATTCTGGTGTCATTCAAAGGGGATCCAATGTCTGTCTGCCTGGGATGACATGCTAGACAAGCCACGCTGCTTTGCAAGGGACGGCTTGCACCTGTCACCCCTAGGCTTCCGGATATTGGCAAAGGCTCTTGCCACCCCCATAGTGCCTTTTTAGGCAAGGCTCAAATTCTAAACCTACCACCCTAGAACACAAAAAGTAAAAACTAAGGGTAATGCTGCTCAATGCCAGAAGTCTCAATCTCAAGATGCACGCACTCGAGGCCCTTCTCAGTATGGAGAACATCGATGTCTGTGCTGTGACAGAAACCTGGTTCAAGGCTCCTGAGAGCACCCCAGCACTAGCAGGTTTCACCTCATATCATGCGTTCCGGCCCCAAAATCCGGACAACACCAAGAAAGGAGGGGGGTGTCCATATTCATAAAGGACACCCACACCTCAAGGTTGGTGGCAACGCACGATGCATCAGAGACCATCCAGGAGCAATTAACCATAGGCAAGACTGCTCTGAAATTTGTAGCATGTTACAGGCCACCCTCTCAAACTCAGGAACCTCACATGGCCTTCCTGAAAACAATGGAGGGGATAAATGTATCTCCAAACACCATCATACTAGGTGACTTCAACTACCCTAATATAGACTGGGAACACTACTCAAGCCCAAACACTCTAGCCCAAAGGTTCCTGGAGTTCATAAACTCAAATGCCATGGAACAACTAGTCACCATCCCCACAAGAGGAGAAAACATACTTGATCTCATCATCACGAACATGGGATCACAATGTTCAACACAGAAGTATACCCCTCACTGGTGAGATCAGATCATAAACTAATCTCGCTGGAGGTCCTCAGCCCCCCGGCACCTGAAAGAAAAAAGACCACAGTGAAAAACTTCTCAAAAGCCGACTTCACACTTCTAAAAACTAGTGTGGTCTCCTTTAAGGCCCCTGAGCCAGTGGTAAACATTACTCAAACCGCTGAATCACTTACAAATGCCTTCTACCAGCACCTACAGGACTGCATGGATCAGGCAATCCCAAACAAAACTAAGACTCTTTGTACCAAAGGCAAGCATCCAGTCTGGTGGACCCCAGCCATAAACAAGCTCTACAACAAAAGGAGGAAGCTACTACAAGATAGAGCAAAATCCTTGAAAGGTAAGACACCTTTGATCATTATAAGTAAAAAAACTAAGAGCTCTCATAAAATCATCCAAGGCAAATTTTGAGAGAAAAATCGCCAAGGATTCAAAAGACAATCATAAGGCCTTCTTTAGCTATGTTAGAAACCTAGGAGGAAACTCCCAGATATGCTCAGAATTAGTTCAAAATGATGTGAAGATTACTGAACCTACACACATTGCCAACATACTGGCTGACAGGTTCATTCTGTTGTAATTATAATAATACAAACAGGAATTGCAATATGAAGTGAGAGAAAAAATAGGGTTATAGCATATTTACACAGAGAGTCAGGGGAGAGAAAGTGATTGAAGTAAGGGAGAAAGAAAAGAAGTGGGAGTAAGGAGATATAATGTGTAAATGGGTACTTGTTCATATTTAGGGATACAGTTTATCTTGGGGTTGAGCAAGAGCAGAGCCAGATTTTGATGAGGAAGTCTTCTAAAATTGTTAAAAGGACTGGAGGGAAAGTATTGACCTGATGGTATTATTGTGTTGTAATTATATACTGCGGTGGTGGTGCTGCGGTAGCATTGCCACCTCACAATAAGATGTTGTCCTGTTCGATTCTCAGCTAAAGCGTCTTCCATGTGGAGACATGCGTGAATGGGGGTACCTTCGTTGAAGGTTGTGCGTCAGGCCTGTCAAGTCGGTATGTAAAAATCTACTGCCAATCATTAGTGGACTGGAGTTCCGCTGTGGCAACCCCTAACCAGGAAAAGCCGAAAGATGCAACAACAACATTATTGTGTTGTAATTCTATTAATGTGCCTTTAATTTCTTTAAACTGGCTAAAAGTTTTCTAAATATTAACATATAAGTGTATATATTTATAACCATCATTTTCACATTGTATGTAATTTGATATAATTATTTTTAAACTGTAGATGTTTTTGTATTATTTTTGAAGAATATAACATTATTATTCTTAATTTTTTAAATACTTTGAAGCCCCCCAAGGCCCACACCAAAAATGGGCACATATACAGTTGGGCTTTTCTGATAATCAAATATCAGAAAATAAAAAAAAAATGTTTTTATCCAAATCTTTCCAAGCAAGCTGGTACCAGCACCTTGCACTATTATAACTATGTCATAATTATAAGAAATAAAATATAATTATAAGAAATATAACTAGTTTATATCATTGCTTCTCTTGGCATTGCATTGCAAATTTTTTTCTCACTTTTTATTACACATTTTGTTTTGCTGCTCCTTTGGAGCCTGGATCATGGCTGTGAAGGTTGTCAGTTGACTAGCCCACTTACCCTTTTAAGAAATTCAGACTAACTAAATATTATCAAAGGCATTTTTTCATATATGCAGTTTTTACAACAGTACAAGATCAGTACACTGTAGAACTGTGCTACTAATTATTTCTAAAGTTCTGTTCAGTAATCAGAATTACACTACATTCTCCATCCCTTTCAGAATTCACAAGATTAACTTCAGTTTTCACTTGTCCCAGGCAGTAAATCTTTTGCTCACTTCGTTTTTGCATAGTATGCAACAGCATGTAAGACAAACAGTTCCTTTACATGCTCTGAACTTTCCTGCTCAGCAAAAATATGTGAACAATCAGTTCAGAGAATCTTATAAATTCATCGGGTTGTCAGGTAGTTTAGTTAAGTAAGCTTTTGCTATAGCCACAGTTTTACTACAAGCATTACATGTTTCTTACATTAGCATTGAGTTGCTGTTTGTTTACCCATATGCCTGTAGCAAGCTCAAGATATGCAGCATTTCATACTATCAGCAGCCACCTTGTATTACGCTGTTATCCCATTATAGCTAACTATGTAGCCTGCCGATCCGGTACACTTATAGTTGTTGCTTTTACTACTAAAGAAATATGTAAAGCATTTATGATGTCAGGTTACTTCTGATAATTTTCCTTGAATGTGTTCATGTGCTGTTCATTTCTTCCACATTCACTTCTGTCTCACTATTTGATGTAGTCTGTTTTCCATGATTACAGTCTTGGGCTAATTTTTTCAGCTATATATTCTGACACAGAGTCAGTCAGATTTTTAGTATATAACCCGGACCATACCACAAAAGGAGGGGGTGTATCCATATTCATCAAGGATACCCACACCTCCAGGTTGGTGGCTACATCTAAGCATCGGAAACCATCCAGGTGCAATTAACCATAGGCAAAACTGCTCTACAATTTGTAGCATGCTACAGGCCACCCTCTCAAACTCAGGAAACCCACACAGCCTTCTTGAAGACACTGGAGGGTATAAATGTATCACCAAACACCATCATATTGGGTGACTTCAACTACCCGAATATAGACTGGAAACATTACTCAAGCTCCAACTTTCTAGCCTAAAGGTTCCTGGAGTTCATAAATTCAAATGCCATGGAACAACTAGTCACCGTCCCCACAAGAGGAGAAAATATACTAGATCTCATCATCACAAACATGGGGACAAAATGCTCCACACCGGAAGTATATCCCTCTTTGGTGAGATCAGATCATAAACTAATCTCACTAGAAATCCACATCCCGCCCCCACCCCAAACAAAAAAGACCACAGTGAAGAACTTCTCTAAAGCAAACTTCACACTACTCAAGACAGGTGTGGTATCCTTCAAGGCCCCCGAGCCAATGGAAACCACAACCCAAGCTGTGGAAGCCCTTACAAATGCCTTCTATGAACACCTTCAGGACTGCATGGATCAGGCAATCCCAAATAAAACCAAGATTCTTTCCACCAAGGGCAAATGTCCAGTCTGGTGGACCCCAGCCATAAACAAACTTTACAATAAGAGGAGAAAGCTATTACATGATAGAGCAAAATCCCAAAAAGGGAAGGCATCTTTGATCAGTACTAGCAAGAAACTACGATCCCTCATAAAATCATCAAAGGCCAACTTTGAGAAAAAAATTGCCATAGATTCAAAAGACAATCATAAGGCCTTCTTCAGCTATGTCAGAAACCTGGGTGGAAACTCCCAGATATGCTCAGAATTAGTCCAAAAATGATACAAAAATCACTGAGCCCACAGACATTGCCAACATACTAGCAGACAGGTTCAGCGCAAACTTCACCCCCCTCTCCCCCCAAAAGGTGAGATAACTATCCCAACAGAGTGTAGCCTCCCAGACATCTCAAATGCGCAGGTGAAAGCTGCTCTCTCTAAAGCTAAAAACACAGCATCAATGGGACCAAATGGTGTCCCCGGCTGTGTGCTACATGAACTCAATGAAGAACTAAACCCGCACATAAGGCAGCTGTTTAATCTTAGCCTTACCACAGGATATGTGCCCAAGGAGTGGCATACGGCAACTGTGGTCCCACTCCACAAAGGTGGTGCCTCTACGGACCCTGGTAATTACCGCTCCATAAGCTTAACAAGCCTGGTCTGCAAAGCTATGGAGAGGATCATAATGGAACTCATAAACAAGGACATAGGGGACTTGCAGACCTTGGACCCAACCCAGTTTGGCTTTGTCAAGGGCAGATCTTGCCTTTGAACCTGGTCGACTTCTTGAAACAGTTACCAAGGCCATTGATGAGGAAAGGCAGTCCATATAGCCTACCTTGACCTTGCAAAAGCTTTTGACACAATACCCCACTCGGGTATCATAGAGAAACTTACCAGCTTAAATGTAAACCCATATGTCACAAGATGGGTTGCAAACTGGCTAAAGGACAGAACCCACAGGGTTAGAGTTGCTGGAGCCATGTCAGTCTCCAAGCCGGTTACAAGTGGTGTCCCACAGGGCTCAGTCCTTGGCCCCTATTGTTCGGCATCTACTTCTCAGAAGTACAGGCAAACATAGGAGGACTATGGCTGACAAAGTTTGCGGATGACTGCAAACTGGGTGCCATAGTGGATAGTACATCGGACACAGACATCCTTCAGAGGGGTCTCACGGAAACTGATAGCTGGTGCCAGAGCCATGGCCTGAAGTTAAACGCAAAAAAGTGTATAGTCATACCCTTTGGGAAAAACAAGGTAACCCCAAGCTACCATATAGGTGGCAACCCACTAAGCACAGAAGAGGTTATCAGGGACCTGGGTACCCAGGTTGACAGTGGCCTCTCGTTTGACACTCACGTTGCTAAAGTGGTTCGAAAGATCTTCTACATTGCCCATCTGATCATGAAGGGATTCACATCCAGATCAAGTGAGGTCATTGTTCCCCTGTACTCTTCACTTATCAGACCAATGATCGAGTACAATGCCCCATTCGGGATGTATCTCACCCGACACCTTCAGCAATTGGAGCGACCCCAAAAGTTCCTCACCAAAATGATAAAGGGACTCCAAAACCTGTCGTATACTGCCAGACTGAAGAAACTCCAACTCTATTTAGTTGCATACCGTCTGCTCAGAGGTGACCTGTGCCTGACATACAAGGCCATGACCAACCCGGAATTAATGGACATGCTCCACCTCAAAAAATCCAAATCCACCAGAACCACTAAAGCAAGTGACTTAAATCTTAGCACGGATATAAATAGGACGTGCTGGAGGGATAGATTTATCACCCAGAGACTCCCCATGCTGTGGAATAAAATCCCGGTCCATGTGAGGCAGAGCACCTCGCTGGCTCTGTTCAAGAGAAATCTTGACCGGTGGATGTGAGATCGTAGGTTTACCCCGGGAATCATCTCTGTGTCACTGCTGGACAGAGGCACAACAAACTAATGGGCACATTATTTCTAACATAAGGGGTGGCGTAAGCCACATAACTTTGGGCTAGGCTTATAAATGCCTTAGGGTAGATAGCCTAGTATAAACCTATGAACCTATATATATATATATATATATATATATATATATATATATATATATATATATATATATATAGGGTCTCTATTAGATGAATGAAAGTTCATCTTAGCGAACGCTCACATGAGCGAATATTGCGGAGCTTGAAACCGCAATTGCGAGATTGTGGTACAGTGAAGATGGGAATATTTGCCCTTTCCTCACTGTAGTGTGATCTCGGACTTGGAATATATATTTAGGGGGGATGTGGGGGGCGCAGCCCCCCACAATTGCAGTTTTGAGTACCTCGATATTCGCTCATGTGAGCGTTCGCTAAGATGAACATTCGTTCATCTAATATAGACCCTATATATATCTTTGTAGTATCCTGATAGGTTTGGGATTAAAATTATTTTGTAATAAGATTACAAGTTGCCTGTGTATCTGCATGCCTTTCACTGGGACCAGTAAATATTAGGAGGCTGTTAATTAAAGCAAAACCCCACCTTGGAACTCAAAAAAATGTTTTTTCATAGCATTTTTGTTTTCAGAGCTATTTGAATGCACTGAAATAACTCTACAGGCCAGATTCCAAATGTGTTGCTCTCAGTGTATGTCTGCCTGGAAGGTCAAACTTCAACAGATGTAGCAGCAATAGTAAAATTAGTGTTCATCAGAAAAAAAAATAAATGTTCATCAGGAAAGAAGTTCTCAGCTTAATAGCTGAGGAACTTCTTTCAAGGTGCAATTTTGCAGGGGTAGATAACTAACATGAGGAACACAGCTCAGAATCATTTAGATGGAAAATAACCAAATGTACTTTACGGCAAAATGTTCCGTTTTTCTAATATGTTCAAGAAGTAGCCTTTAATTACCAAAAATAATACATAATGGGGTGGACTACCTTTTGATACTTGAAGAGAGCGCATGCACATGCGTATGTGTGTGTGTGTGTGTGTGTGTGTGTGTGTGTGTGTGTGTGTCTGACATGGTGGTATGTCTCAGAAATAAGAAGAGAAATGCCATGAATACTGTGTGACCCTTGAGTTGCACATAAAGGGAGAATCCACTGAAAGATCAACATCAAACCAATCCCAAAGTACACAGAAGGTCAAGAGGAGATGTAGACTAGACATCTTCCATTATATGTATTATATTTTCAGTATTTAGAAACATTGTGACATAAAAGTTATCTGCCCCAAGTATTACGTGAATTTACAGATTAGATCAAAAAGTCAGACATAAAGCGTTAGTTTTCCAAAGAAACTGTGATACACTTTGTAGACGAATTTTCATTATCATTCTGGACTGTCATTATAGTCCACTGAAGATACGCAAAATTTGTACTTCACATCCTGGCCATCCAGTTATTTTTTTCATTAAGACAAATATTCTTCTTCTTCTTCTTTTGGCTTTTCCTGGTTAGGGGTCGCCACAACGGATCACCTGTATGCTCATGACTGGCAGTGGAGTTTTTACAGTGTCGAGTTGCCAGCCCGGCGCCCAACCTTCCACAGAAGGCACACACACACACACACACACATGCACTCACACCTAGGGACAATTTTAGAGAGTCCAATCCACCTGCAGCATGTCTTTGGGATGTGGGAGGAAACCGGAGCACCCGGAGGAAACTCACACGACCACAGGGAGGACATGCAGACTCCACACAGAAGGCACTCCAGCCAAGGATCGAACTAGAGAACCTCTTGCTGTGAGGCGACAATGCTAACCACTGCACCACCGTGGCCGCCCATTAAGACAAATATTCTAATTTAGGAAAATCTGTGCATACTTCATTGCATAAAAGGTAGCAGTGTTTCTCCTCACTCACTACAGAAACTTTGTAATACACTTTAAAGTAAAGAGAATTTTGGGGTTGTTGTTAATTTGAATTATCTTAGTGGTTTTACCTAACATGATTTTGGATGAGAGGCTTTAGATAGCTACCAGTTTTCAGTGACAGTACTGAGTATTTGATGCAAATAGTTAGGGAAATATTAAGAAATACATTTTTCTTTTAGAGTTTTTCATGCAGCAGAAATGAATGGGACACCTTGCCCTCATATGTCAAGGTGTACATGAAAATGTCTGAGAGACAAAATACATGTATGTCAATACTCATTTTCAGGAGAATGTCATGTCTTATACATGACATATTGAAGATTTCTTATTTATTTGTAGTGGAGAGGTTTTCAGTTTGGCAAAAGGTATTTAGTAACACTCCATGAGTAAAAACACCGCACAAACAGAACCCAATAAAACTGCTACAATTTTCAACACGTTTTCGTTGGTATACACTTCTTCAGAAATGATTAACAGATCTCAGTGTATAGAATTTATGTGTCAGCTGTCATTTGAATCAACCAGTACAATCTCTTGGTTAATTAATACTAAAGTAAAATCAATTACACTCTTATTGTTAAAAGTTAACTATAATCACGAACCCACAAGTTTCTTAACAGACATCAATATTACAAGGTTACATGGTTCTTAAGTGTTTTATACATTTTACAATGATTTTAAATACTTAAAAAGAACTTAAAAACCTTAAAAGGTGACCTTAAAGATATATATATATATATATATATATATATATATATATATATATTTATTTAAGTATATAGTGTTTTCACCATAAATGATAGACTATCGCCCTCTAGTGGTAAATCGAATGAATAACAGAAAAATTGCATGTTAAAATGTATATAAATAAATATTCTATACTTTAAAATAACGTGAATTAAATATAACATGGAAATTCGTACCTGTTTGCAGAATATATAAAAAATATACAACATATATATATATATATATATATATATATATATATATATATATATAGGTGAGTAATTATAACTTAGCTGATCTCAATTTTAATACAGGTTTTAAAGAGATCATTTCATTTAGACCCTGATGACTATCAGATTCAAGAGTTAATTGCCAAAATAACTCTTTGTATTCTAGACAGGTCTCCCAAGGTCCACCCCTAGGATCTAGGGGCAATACCTCTATGACAAAGAATAGGTATTTGGCTGACTTACATGTTAAGGTATGTTTAAACAATGCATTGTTAACATTTTCTTTTCTTACGTCATATAAATGCTCATACACCCTTTGTGTCAATGGTTACCAGTGACAGTTTGGGCATATAGACCACCTTTTTGAGGTTTTCAGTTTTTTTTTAATTTTTTTTAGATACTAAAGAATAATAGGTTTGGATATGAATTTATTGCTATCCACAAAAGGATGTAATAATCTTTCCTGATGTTTATCAATTGGATGAAATGTGGAAAATATGAACTCTGAAAATTCATTGCAAATCTATATTTATCCATAGGACAAGCTGTTATTTGGAGCCTTTGAAGAAACCAAAGTAGAGAAAATTGATTTTGAAATGTATACTAAGATACTTGATGAAACCAAGTTATTCCAAAAAAAAAAAATGAAATATTGTTACTCTAATGTGAAAAACAATCTATTGCAAGTTTTGAGATGTAGAATATAAATGAGTTCATTCTTTGCAAGTTTATGGTTTTGTCATCCAATAACAAACTTTTCTTTGTTCTAGATCACTTTACAGTGAGAAATGAAGTTGTTACCATTATTCAACAAAAATGGTTTATTCTTACACAAGACTCTTGTCCAACTGTATCCCTCCTTTGTAGTTTTGTATTATGATATAAAAATGTAGGTGCTAGTCTATCACCATATTGTCTTTCTCTGAAATCAGTTAGGAGTACAATACGCTGGCCATTATTACAGAAGGAGCATGGACAAGTGACTTAGATGTGATATTGGCTGGTATATTGATGCCCACACTATTTGGTATATTAAATTTTGGTATATTACTGATGTTCAGCTTGTAATGTAGCAAGGAGCTACATGTGATTCAGAAAGGGTAATGTTTTGTATAAGTTGTAATTGTAATTCATGCTGTATGGGTAATATGATTAAGCCTTTTAAAGTACATGTTTTAGAACATTTGCTTGACACAGCTAACTGCAATTTTACTAATACAGCTGTGAAACATTTTTAAAAGGCATGCAGATAACACTAAAGGTTTGATATGGAAAATTATATTTTCTTGCTGGACCAGTGAAAACAAAACAAGAAGTTTTTGATTAAAATGGAGGCAATTTTATTATTAAATGTTAAAACTGATTCCTAAATGTTTTAATAGAATATAGTACATCTCAATGCTTTATTGCGAGCTATAATGGTATAAGTTTAACAAGTAATTGATTGTGAAGGTCATATGCCAAGATTTTATTACTTAAAGGATATGCTGATGGAACCCTTGTAAGGGATGTGTCATAAGAAGGTATTACAAATGCACAATAGACTCAACACAAGATTGTAAATATTTACTATGGATTGGTACAGTAAAGTCAAAGTCAACTTTATTGTCACTTCAATTCACACAAATGCGAACCAAGTGAAATTAAGTTTCTTTGGACTCATTGTGCATACAATACATAGACTACATTTAACATGATGATAATACACAAAATTCTATAGACACAGGTGACAAACACAAGAATAATAAATACTTGCATTATTGCAGTGATTTAACAGATTGTCACTCATTACTAGGTTATAGGTAGGTACTAGGCTATCGTCCCTGGGGCCTATACAAGCCCAGCCAAAAAGGTACCCTGGCTTTTGCCACCCAAGAAAATTATTTTCCTGTGCCACTGTAAAGCAATTAGGTTATATAATATAAAATATTATATAATAATATATAATTAATTTAATTTAATTTATAATTTATTTATTTTTATTTATATATTTAATTTGTTATATAAGTACATAATATTACAATATATATAATATTTACAAATAGGAGTGCACCCATTCAAATGCAATACAAATGTTTTGCTTTTGTTGAAAGAACAATTGAAGGTTACAATAATACTCTAATGCATGCAATTGGTGGTTTAACCAGTATCACAGAAGCTAGTGCACTTGGCATCCTGGTATAGGGATTCCTTCACTATTTTCTGGAAGAAATTTAGGGTTTCATTATTTATAATTTCATTTGGTAGGGTGTTCCAGAGGGCAAGGCGTAATCTAGAAAGGCATTTTTTTCTCCAAAAACTAGTTAAAAGAATGGTCTCTGTAGTGAGACTCTACACTTAGCTGCCTCTCAGTGAGTAGTTTTGTTCTTTGAGTGGTATTATTTTCCCAGGGATAAGCAGTAACCCATATAAAATATTTTGAATAATAGGGTACCTTGGAGGAGTGTGGTTCTGCCTGTGGTAGTAAGCCAATGGAATTTCTGAAGTATGTCACAATGATGGAAATTTGGATCTGCTAGAAGAACAGATGTACATCTTTATCTCAGTGGTTTGGGGCTTTTGGTGTTTTGGGCTGATTGGTGTCCAGTTAGTGGAAGGGTGTATTCAACTCTTGTGCCAATTTTTAGAGATTTTATAGGTATAAGGATATTAAGGTAATTGAAAGTGCAAAATTTAGAGTTACTGAAATTGTGAAGAGAATTGAGTGACTGAGATTTGAGAAGATACACGGGTGCACACAGACTAATCAAGAGATTGAAGAGAAAAGGGTTGTGTTTTGGATGCACCACATTAGTAAATATTAAGCAGGATGGTGGAGATGAAGAGGACAAGAAAAAAAGAGAAAGAAATTGACATGAGTGACAGCTGAAAGGGAATGTTTCAAGACAGACTTGAGGAAATGTTAGTTTATCGAAAGTGCGGGAGCATAGAATTGATTGAATGAAGCATTGGTGCAAATCATTGAATGGACGCATGTGCCTGGAAAACAGAAAAGATGAGGGCAGTGGTGTTGCATGGGCATTTCCATAATAGTTATAGCAGTGGAGCAGACTCCATATATCATGTAACTTCCAGTAGCACCTTTGTTTGTGTGCATGTATATATGTAAATTCCATAGGTTGTGTAATATACTGCAAGGTGTCTTCATTATGCAAAGTGCATTGACAAAGAAGCCACGAGTTACCTATAGAAAGGGACACAGACATGTGTTATATAAGTCTGAATTCACTTTACCAGTTTAGAAAACAGATAGCACCATTAAATTATAGCAGCTACATATTGGTAAAGCTGTACACTTTATAATTTGGCTATATTGGATGCTGCATGAAATGTAAGTACTGTGAAAATGTTGCATTTTTAATTATTTTGGCTTTAAAGCATTAAAACTGTTATTATGTGATGTAAAAATTACATAAATAGTACTGTTTCTTTAAGTCAGATAATGCTACCGTATTTCTCCGTAAATAAGACCTAACCAGAGAATAAGGCCTAGCATGGTTTTCCAGGGTGATCATGATATAAGCCCTACCCCAAAAATAAGCCCCAGTTAAGATCGTCAACAGCACATGACAGATGTGTTGCATTATAAAATAACAATATTATTGACACCTGTTGACTGAGGTTATCGTACTCTGCTTGCCATTTTCGGACCATTTAGACACCCAACTTCTTCTCTTTGCAGAAAGTCATAAGAGTCTTTCCCTGGGAGTCCTCCATGATTCTTACTGTAACCCTAATCCTGACTCACACTTGACGTTTGAGATCCTTGGCCCATAAACACTGGCAAGTGTACTTTGATTGGTCAAAGTACAGACAACGCACATAAAACGTGCACTTGATAGCAAACGGGTGTGGTTGTGTCTTCTTAACCGTCACCATTTTTGTTGCCACTCCTGTCTCGTACGTCTTCAATTACCCCCCCCAGACAAGATGAGTACAAAAGGAAAGAGCTATTCCATGGAGTACAAGAAAGGAATCATGGAGGACGCCCAGTTAAAGAATCTGATGGCTTTCTACAAAGAGGAGAAGTTGGATCTCCGAATGGTCCGAAAATGGAGAGCATTCAACAGGTGGACGAGGAAAATGCTCAGAAGTGCAAGTGTGGATCAGGTCGGCAACCATTATTTCCTGAGCTGGAAGACATCATCTGTGAATGGATTGCTAACAGGAGAGCAAAGGCTTTGGTTGTGCGCAGGGCTGATATTCAAGCATTTGCACTTGCAATGGCACCACAGTTAGAAATATTCCCAGAAGAATTCAAAGCATCACAACATTGACTGGATGGCTTCCTTCAGTGATATGAACTGTCTCTAAGAAGATCAACAACACTGTTCACGCTGGAAGATACTGAAGTTATTAAATGTGCACTTGTATTCAAGTCCTTTGTTGATGGCATTGACTTTTCTAAATACCAACTCTCCAACATGATTGCTATGGATGAAACTGCAGTGTTTTTGCGCCAAGGATCTCAAAGAACAATTGATCAGAGGGGTGCCTTATTGATCTACATTCCCTCCACTGGTTACGATTGTGCATGTGTTACCTGTATTTTGGCAGTTTGTCTAGATGGAAAGAAAACTCCACCTCTAATCATTACTAAGGGCAAGAAAGAGAAGATTGAATGTGTTTCAGGCATTTACATTCTTGAAACCAAAAAAGCCTGGTGCACACAAGCAGTTATAAGGAAGTGGTCGATGTAATGCTGCCACTTGTTTTGTAAGGTGGCGAAAGAGGTCTGCTAGTGTGGGATTCAGCCAGCACTCACAGCACTGAAGACATGAAGAACTTCCTTGCCCAGAGAAGAATAGATCAGATAGTGATTCCCACAGGAATGATTGCCTATCTCCAGACTCTTGATATTGCAGTAAACAAGCCATTCAAGGACCATTTGCCCATGGAACTCAATGACTACATTGAAAATAGAATGGAGAGAAATCAGAGTGGAAACTTTGTGAAGCCTAGCCTGCAAAAGATCATGACTTGGGTGAAGAATTCATGGGATAAAATCACTGACAGCTGTGTTGCCAATGCATTACGAGCAGGCTACATGGACAAGCAGTGCTCATTAAGGAGAGCTCTATTGTTGGGCATGACAGATTGAGGCCAATGGTTCTACAAGAAATGGAGTGCAAAAAATTCAGGCCAGAATTTAGGGGTTGGAGACTTATGACAATGTTCCAAAAGAAGATGACATGACTGTATTTGAATAACTTTTCCATTGTCAGGGCAACGGAATGGATTGCTTCTGCTTACAGCTGCCAGCAAGCACTTTTCAGTTTTGTGACTTTATTGTATTAAGGTAACGTTTCATTATCAAGGAGTAATTACAAAGTAAGGCCACTTGTCTCCAGACTTCATTTTTATGACTTTCCATCATTCTTCTTTTACAGTTTGGGTAAGGAATAAAGAAAGCATCACCACTCAAAATGTGGCAGTTATTCACCTGTTTTATTCCCCTCCTCCAATACACATGTATTGAGATTTTTCTGCACTTTCTGTTAAGCATGAAATATTGCACTGTGAAAGCCAAGGTGTAGATATTCTGAAGTTTAATTGTTTGTTGCACTGTTTATATAGAATTCTCACACAACTGTTAATGTGTTACCTAGAACTGTTGCCCAGTAACGGAAAAGTACCAAATAAATGTCAATTTGTGTACACGAATAAATGTTGATTTGTGTACATGAATAAATGTGATTTTTGTACATGAATAAATGTCAATTTGTGTACATGAATAAATGAATAAATGTAGATTGTTGTACGGGGGGGGGGGGTAAATAAGGCATCCACTGATGATAAGCCCTAATGCGTATTCCAGTGGGGGGAAAAGTATAAGACCCGGTCTTATTTTCGGGGAAATACTGTATATATTACAAGATAAATTCCTGTATGTTTGGTTACTGGGTCATTTTTAGACCAATTATGTAATTTGTCCAACTGACTAGAGGTAGAAGCTCTAGAAAAACTGTGTAATCATAGGCCTGGAGTAGGATTTTGTAGTGCAAACTAGTTGCATATGGGACCTGAAACCAAGCTGTTTAGCTGGGCTTTTTAAAAGGTGGACTAATATTTGGGTATGTTTCTTGAATGGTGGGGGAACATGGACTGTTGATGATTTTATATATATATATATATATATATATATATATATATATATATATATATATATATACACACACACACACACACACACACACACACACACACACACACACACATTTATATATCTTTTTCAGCATATGTTTTGCTACCTTAGATAAAGTAACGTGAGCTGAATTAAAGCTGTGTTTTCAGTAACTTTTGTGTCCAGGGTTGTCAAAATACCATAGCATCTGTCACTTATGTAATGTTTGTGTGAACATTAATGCAAAATTATAAGTATTAGTGTTATAAGGTTTGCAATGCAGTCAGGCTTTCAAATAACATTGAATGTGGGGTTTATGCCACTGCTGATTTCCTTGAAGCTTATTAGAGAAACAAATGTATTTATTTATTTATAGGTTCTTAGTTATATACTAGGCTAAAGACCACCAGGGCCTTTATAAGCCTAGCCATAAAATCGAACCAAGTTGTGTCCCTATGTAACGTGGTCATTTATTATGAGGGGTACATTAATTAGGAAGTTTCTAGATGTTATGTGTGGAGTATGTTAGTTTGGGCATTACTGTCTGTCTCTGTCTATCAGAGACATGGGGGGTGTCAGACCTGGGTTGAATTTCCTGTTTCCCATCCATTGGTCAAGATTTAACTTAAACAGGGTTAGGGATAGACTCTGCTTCACATGGATGGGAAGCCTGTACCAGAACATGGGGATCCTCTGAACACACATCTGTCTTGCCAACATGTCTTATTTATGTTACAAGCAAAATTTAAATCCTTGAAACTAGTGATTCTGATTCTGTTCATTTTGTGGATGTGCAAAAGGTCCTTCAGAACTGGATCTGAGGATTCCTTATATGCCAGGCATAGATTATCTCTCAGTAACCGGTATGAGACTGAGTATAGAGCTAGGGCTTTAAGGAGATCCATATAGGGCAATGTGTTTATATCCTGGATTGTCCTGATAAGGAACCTTTGTGGACATTCCTACTGTTACATATGTCTGCTCAGGTACATTCCAAAGGGGGTATTATACTCAATAATGGATTTGATAAAGGCTGAATAAAGTGGGACTATGACTTTCCTGGACCTGGAAGCCATGCCCTTACCTATAAGTTGAGTGACACACAGTGACTTTCTTGCTGCCTTGGCCACGTATTGGTCAAAGGCCAGATTACTGTCTACATATGTTCCCAGATCCCTGACTACTGGGTCATCTCTTAGTTATTGTTGTTTACTGGGAAAGTCTGACTGGGACTACCCCATTTTCAGTGGAGGCCTGGGGAGAAAAGCTCCATATTTAACACCAATTTTGACATATACATAAAATACAGTTACATCATAACAGATGGAATACAAAATTTAAGTGCATTGTGCATATATGAGAGAAAAAGCTTCACAATAACTTACATAAACATTATTTAGAAACAGTGCATTAACATGGCTTGCATGGGTATATACAGTGTCAATCATTCATTAGAAATAGACACAGGCTTGTATATAGTAGAGAGAAGTATAACATTGCAAAATATACTGTAATATTACCTGCAGTAAACATAATGAAAAGAGGGGCAGCTTGACTACAAAAATATTAGAAAGGAGGGAAGTGGTTGATAATGTAATATAGTATGATATGTTAGTAGTAGAGCAACTATGAAGTATTGTTACATTTAAGACTGAAAAGTAAAGTATTTAGGAATGTGAGAAAGGTTGGGGCTACTTGGACTGTTATAAGGAATATTAGTTTTGAATAGATGTGGAGAGATAGAGAGAGTGATAAAACTGTGACAGAGCAGGGAACAGTGAGACAGAGCTTGATCTAATTAGAGAGAAGAAGAGATTGAGTCTTGTTACTTGGAGCCTGTGATTTATGTTACTATTAAGTCTAGATGGCATACGTGAAATATCAAAGATGTTGAAGGTTATTCTACAATACAAGCATGAGATCAGCAAAGAATTTGGGTGCCAGTTGTAGACCTAGGGGGTTGACAGTTATGAAGGACTCATGGAGAATGGAGTTCTATTTATTTTAAAATGTGGTATTTTAAAACCATCTGGCTTTGATGATGAGACTCTGAATACCGTCTATAAGCAATGTTAATTGTTTGAATGTTCTCATTTGTAAATATGACTTTATATTGGTGTAATTATTTTTGAGTATTGTTACTGAGTTTTAGAGCACATTATAAGTATGCTGAGAAGGCCTGAGTTGTCATGTATATTGCTAAATGAGCTCCCTACAAATCTTGAGGGTTAACATTACACGAGGTGGCTTTGTGTGCAATAAACGGGCACCAAACAGGCTATCACATGTTTTACTACTTGTTTAAGCCACTTACAAAAGAATGCTGATCTACTGTCTGTCTGCCAGAGACTGGCTTTATAAAAACTAGATGTGTGCACAGCAATGCCCAGTGTATTTACCTTCAGTGGTGTCTTTAATGCATTCTCCAGGGTGAAGCAGGCACATGTGCCCAGTTTGATAAATTCTATCTAAGCACATTATGAGTAGCACCAGTGCACCCTGTATTACTTACCAACAGTGTGCCATACTTTGCAGCATGGTGCAGTCTAGAGACAACATCATGCATCTAGAGGCATAGTATATGCAAAGAATAAACTAGTCATTTGTATGTTTTTACAGTCATATTACTAGAATGGTATGCCCCATATCACAATTTCCCTAGTGGCATTAATCCCTGCTGTCCAAGGTGTGACATAATTACGTTGATTGAAAATCAAGAAAAGTTTGCCTTAGATGTATGGTATCTCCACCAGTAGTCAGCACAAGTCCCTTCAAAAACAATCCCCAGTCAGGAACTTAAGCCAGCAGCATATCTCCTCTAACTACCATGGACAGTTAGTTTGTAAGTAGAATGAGCATGCCCTCTTTTTACGAACAGTAAGGTGGGTGTTTTCATGGTGGAGTGGGACACTAGATGCCTGGTAAGATTTTGTTACTGTCCAAACTTTGTTATCAGCATGGTAGTGGGTTCAGAGGCACTGCCTACCAGAGAAATCCCTATGCATCTAATGATGTACGTTCATGTACCACCCACTGGGAGACTGATATTTACACACAACTCTCTTTGATGCAGTATCCTGCATTTGTTCAATGCAGGTGATATAGGTGGATGCTATTGTAGACAGGCTTATGCCCATATACAGGACAGTTTCCCTTGTTTGTATGGGTGTAGCCCATCAAAAAATGTACTGTACTGTGGCCTTGCTCTGGCACACAATCATAAATAACAGAGTAGCAGATATGAAACCTGTCTCTGAAGAGTATTTTTTTCAAATCTGTGAGTGCAGAGATGTCTATATTGCATCCTCGCACTCTGATAACTGTGCACACTGAAGTCCTCACACTCCATACATATGCATACAAGCCAGCATACATGCACCAAACCCTAACTCATGCACATATATACAACCTAGTGCACATACACATACCATACTTTAGCACACATATATAATCCAGCACATGTGTAAATACCTATATGCACTAACTTATAAATGCATTACAGGAAAGCACACATCCACATATTAATTAGCACACACACACACACACACACACACACACACACACACACACACACACACACACACACACACACACACACACACACACAAGAAAACATGCACATTCACACAACATACTATAAGCCAGACATGTACATATAAAACCCAATGCAAATGCACATACACACATACACAACACATTTATTTATTTGCTATTTGGTAATTGAATATATGGCTTGGTCCAAAGATGCTTTTCAACCATAACCCGAGAGTACAGAAACAAAAGCAAACAAAATGAATATTCATGAAACATGCAACACATAAAAACAACAGGAAAATTAAAAGCTTGTTACAGTGTCTTAGAATAATCATATGCATGTTGCAGAGCTTTATGTTCTATAAGAAATGCTCTTACATACACAGAATGGTTACAGAAAGAGAGAGCTAAAAGTAAAACCAAAAGGTGTCTACTCATAAACACACAGACACAGACGCACAAAATACAAATAATCTACTCACACACATGTGCACATATATATACACATACACACCATGCAATAACCTATAAATCTACAAACAAGAAAGTAAATATCCACATACACACTCAGACACACCTACACACCTATATGCACACATAAACACACCAGCAGTCATGTGCATTCATACAACATGCTATAAGACAAACATGCACATATAACCTAACATAACATGCACATATACACATGCCACACATTTACTCATAAACACACACACACACACACACACACACACACACACACACACACACACACACACTATACACTAACATATGCAAATATGCACATACATGCACACCATATACTAACCTACACAATGCACACTCACAAACCAGCTCATATGCACAAACATATACCACAGACTAACTCATACACATACATACAGCACCTTACATTAAACCATACACTAAAACCCAGCAAATATTCACATTCACCCACCATACACTAACGCATAGGTGCACATACAAACCAGTATGCATTGACATGTCATATGCTAACCATACATGTACATTTATTTTTTAGTTATTTATTTACTGGGATGATTCTACCGGGCAGAGACCCTTTTTACCAGAGACCTGGGGAGAAAAGCTGCACATAAATTTACACAAAACAAAAAATATGTTTTTACAATAACATTCCCAAACAGTTGTACAGCAGAAAATAAGCAGGAAATTCAACAATCTATAAATACATATGAGCAGCATACATTTAGAAAACTTTAACAGTAACAATTAGTGCAACTCACATGGTGAATCAAGAAAGATTATAGACCGTAAACAGAGTAAGATAGGTAGGAGCATGGGTATAAAATAGCCAGAGGAGATAATGTAGTAATGACAGGGAAATAAGATAGGTAGGAGCATAGATCTAATATAGCTAGATGAGAAAATGTAGTAATAATAGAGAAAGCATGGAATATCAGTTTGGGTTGAAAGGAAAGAAAATCTGCAGTAGTTAATATAGGATTAAGTCATTAACCCAGCACATATGCATGTTCATATTCCATATGCTAACTCATACATGCACAAATAACCAGTCACACACGCTGATATAGCACTTTACATTAACCAGTATATATACACACACATATACATCCCTGTATGTGTGCATATACGCGCACTATACATTAATCTATACACACACATGCAGCTCAGCACGTATGCGCATGCATGCACCACTAAGTTATACAGGCAAACATACAACCAAAACACATATCCACATATACCACCCAACACAGATGCACATTCACATATCCTGCTGTAACACATGCACACATATATAACCCAGCACACATGCTAATTGTTCACACACATGCACACATGAACACATCTAAGCACACATACCTATGCAATCACCATAAATTAGCCCATACATGCAGACTTACCATATGTAACCCACACACAAATATATCCAAATACACACATGCACAAGCCACATATTAACTTATACATGCGCTTACAACCCAGAACATGCATTCACACACTGCACGTTCAGCCCAGTACACTTGCACATGCACCATACATTAACCCATACTTGTACACCACAGCCCAGCAGTCATACACACACCACATACGAACACATAGACATACAAATCACCCATGAGACATGCACATATATGCACAATATTCTAACCTGTAGATGCACACACAGCCCAGCACACATGCATCTACGCTTATGATAAGACCCTTCAAGAAAGGAAACTGGACCTGTGATATTTAAGCACTTTCACTCTTCATTTAATAGAACTTCATCAGAAAATAATAAATTAAGAGAGACACAGGTAATAAATAAACATTTAGAGATTCTAGAACCACCAAAAACATTTTATAATGATTCGTTGACATTAACCAGGAAGAGTGATGTGAATCATAAGGCATTGGATGTATGGGTGCATATTCAAATAGTGGCTGTGGTACAGTAACCAATCAAGATTAATACTCAAGAGCTAATACACTGACCAATGGAAACTGTTGCTAGAGAGTTTTAAATAAAACAGCAACTTAGCAAAAGCTGATTGCTGAAACTTTTACAAAGTGTTAGACCTTTGGTACTACTAAAACTTGTTGCATAAACAATAAGCTGGGTGATGGTTTCTATCTGTACCATCTAAGCCTGCATTTTAAGTTCAAGTTTTCATTAAGTCCCAGCATTGTGTCTGCATTGAGTAGAAGTTGCCATTTGAGTTGCTTAACTTTTAATAAGGTATTTAAGTCTCCAGCAAAAGGTACAATAACTTATAGGTTCATAGGTAGGTACTAGGCTATCAGCCCAAGGGCCTACGTAAGCCTAGCCAGCAAGGTTCCATAGCTTACGCCACCCAAGAAAGTTATTTTCCTGTGCCACTGTCCAGCAGAGAGACAGAAGTGATCCCCGGGGTGTATTTCCTATTTCCCATCCACTCATCAAGATTTTTCTTGAAGAATACTAATGAAGAACTTTGCTTGATATAGATGGGTAGCTTGTTCCAGAATATAGGAAGTCTTTGGGACAGGAATCTATCCCTCCAGTGTGTCCTGTTTATTGTGGTGACAAGGTTTAGGTCCCTAGAGTGTGTAGCTCGGAGGGATTTCTTTAGGTTTCGCATGTCCAACAGCTCTGGGTTTGACATAGCTTTATATGTTAGGCAGAGATCACCTTGGAGTAGGTGATATGCTACGGAATAAAGCTGGAGTTTTTTGAGGCGGTCAGTGTAGGTCATTTGTTTGAGGCCAGTGATCCTCTTTGTGAGGTACTTCTGTGGCCTTTCCAGCTGCTGTAGATGTCTTGTGAGGTGTATTCCAAAAGGGGCATTGTACTCTATAACGGGTCTAATGAGTGACAAGTAGAGCGGAACAATGACCTCTTTTTCCCTGGATGAAAACCCTTTTATGAGAACAAAGAATTTGAATGAACCATTGTTGCATGCTGCGCTCTGTTTGGCAAGAGCATTCTTGCAATCCATCTGATTTATTGCTCTTGTGTGTTCCTTGATACAGTCTGACAATTGTCTACACGTCTTGCCAATGTAGAAATTGTGGCATTGTGTGCAGAAACACACATAAACAATGTTGGTGCTATGACAGTTGAAGCTACCTGGGACTTTAATGCATAAACATATAACAATCAGCTTGGTAAATAAATTTGTATGCTATGCATGAGCCGCAGGGTGGCATACCTTTGTTGCCTGAGCTAACTGGAAAAGCCAGTTGTAATACATTATGGTGGTATTTTTCACATGAAAACCTAAGGGTTTTGGTCATTTTATAAGTAATGGTGGGATGGTTGTCTACCTTTTGGGAGACTTCTTTATTGCTAAGAATAACATCCCAGTTACGGAAAAGAATGTTTTGTAAATGAAGCATGCCCCTACTTATTGGGAGGAGGAAAAACTAAGGGTGAAATTGTCTCTAGTGCAGACCTTGGGCTTACTAGTAAACCTTGCACAAAGAATTGGCTTGAATATGGTGGTTCATGTTTGGCTGACCTCACAGATGGTGTTTTCAAGCAGGGTTATGGGGTAATTCCTGGCTGTAAAGAGGTGCAGTAAAATGGCACATTCTTCTAGGAATACTGAATCATTGCTAATGATTCTGGACAAGCGAATGAACTTACCACATACACTATTGGCTTTCATGAAGGGTGGGTGCTGGCTTGTGTACTATAGGAAATTACTCCTATATGTTTTCTTCTGTAAACTGTGGAGCTGAAGCTTGTTGTTTTGGAGTTAAGCGAAATTGAAAGGTCAAGGAATTGAACTTGTGTGCTTGTGCTTGAATCAGAGAAGGATAAGGATTGGATATTGTTCGATATGGCATGGATGAAAATATTCAGCTCTAAATGTAACCTTTGCCAAATGAAAAAATATCATCACTAAAGTGCTGATGCAATCTCATTTGTTTGAAACCTGGGATATGTGCTAGAATCTCCATTTCCATGTGCTGAGCACTATATTAGCATAGACTGGGGCCATTTTGGCACCCATGGATACTCCTCATACCTGCTGGACAATTTTTCCGTTAAAGTGAAAAAAGTTATTGGATATGACAATAGAGATGAGTTCACAAATTGGTGTATATTTTAGATTTCTTGAGCTTTGTATTTTTAGTAAGGAATTTCCATGTGAGGTCTAAACCGTCTTTATGAGGTATACTTGTATACAGTGCTTCCACATCCAAGGTAACCAAAATTTGGTCATTTTGAGAAAAATGGCAGTGGTGGAGTAAGTCCAAGAACATCCAAGAATCTATAAGATAGTAAGGAGTGGTTTATAATATGGGGTTTAAGACTGAGTCAATGTATTGGGAAATGGAATCAGTTTTTGTCACTAGAAACAATGAGCTTGAAGGGTGGGTCAGCCTGATTCTTATGTATTTTAGGTAAGCCAAAGAGCTTCCCAAGGCACGGTTGATCAGTTTGTTAGGAATGTGTGTTCCTCTGGAGAAATTTTATCATGCAAAAGGCTACTTAACAAATTATCTATTATAGCCCATTTGTTGTATACCTCATTTAAAGAAACACATTTGTAAAAAGTATTGTCAAGTAACACTTTGTCATTTTTATCATAGTACATATTTTGATCAATGACTACAGTTCCTTGCCCTTTATCAGCTTTCATGATGTAGATGGGTTAGTCAAGGCTGAATTCTTTGAGGGCTTTGGATTCAGCCATAGTGAGGTTTAACCATTTCCTTTTGTTTTGATTAGAAAGAACTTCATATATGTTTCTTTCACAAATCTTAAATAAATGTGGAGTGTATTGTGAAGTGCGGATTGCAGATACTCTGTTTTCTTGGGTAAATGGCTGGGGTTGGTTCAGTGTCAGTAGTCACTGTTGAGAAGTTGTTTAAGATTCAGTTTCCTTAAGTAGAATCTAAGGTCTAGAAGGACTTCGGTTAAGTCTGCTCGTTGTGCCTGAATATAAGTGAATCCCTTTTGGAGAATGCTAAGATGTTCTGTTTAAAAATTGCATTGGGTAGGGTTAAAGATAAAGCTAAGGTTTATTTTAGAGTGGAGTCAGTGCCGCTGACTGCTCACCCTGGATCTTCCTTTTCATCTGCCCCTTCCTCGTCCTCTCAAAGGTGTGTTCCTTACTCTGGTGTTTCTTCTGTCTGGTGATAAAAAATCCTTGTTGTAGGTTTTTCTCCCTTTCCCTCTGCTTTGCATTCTCAAGGTGGGGTCCATTCCTCTGGTGTTCCTCCTGTCTGTCAATAAAAAATCTTTGTTGTGCATTAGTGCAATGGTGTTGGTGTCATCAGGCTGGATGTTAAAGAACTCAAATGGTAGCTTCTACTCAATGCATAAGCAACGCTAGGACTTAATGAAAACTTGAACTTAAAATGCAGGCTTAGATGATACAGATAGAAACCATCACCCAGCTTATTGTTTCTGCACCAAGTTTTAGTAGTACCAAAGGTCTAACACTTTGTTAAAGTTTCAGCAATCAGCTTTTGCTAAGTTGCTGTTTTATTTAATGCTCTCTAGCAACAATTTCCATTGGTCAGTGTATTAGCTCTTGAGTATTAATCCTGATTGGTTACTGTACCACAGCCACTATTTGAATATGCACCCATACATCCAATGCCTTATGATACACATCACTCTTCCTGGTTAATGTCAACAAATCATTATAAAATGTTTTTGGTGGTTCTAGAATCTCTAAGTGTTTATTTATTACCTGTGTCTCTCTTAATTTATTATTTTCTGATGAAGTTCTATTAAATAAAGAATGAAAGAGCTTAAATATCACAGGTCCAGTTTCCTTCCTCAAAGGGTCTTAGAAGTTTTCTTATTTAGTCTTAGTTTTTCTGCTTCTTAGTCTAGTGTTTATAATATATATATATATATATATATATATATATATATATATATATATATATATATATATGTATGTATACACACATTTATATGTATATATTTACAATATATATTAATCCATATATACACATACAGCCAAGCGCGTGTGCATACACACACACACACACACACACACACACACACACACACACACACACACACACTATATGCTAGTACATACATTCATATGCAACCTAGCACACATGCACATACTTCACTATAGAGAAATCTGTTTACACATATACAACCTACCCTGCAAGCACATTCACAGTGCTCAGTAACCTACACCTCCATGGGAAATATAACTCAGCAAATATGTACATCTGCACATGATTTATTAGTCCATATGAACACATATATCCCTGCACATGTGCATGAGCCCAACATTAGACATACATGCACATACAATCCAACACATGTACACCTAAGCACACTATGCATTGTTCCGTACAAGGCCACGTGACCCTGCACATATACATATACACATACGTATAAAATATAATAACAAATACAACCCAACATGCATTCACATATACACATCATGTGTTAACCCTCACACACACACACACACACACACACACACCCCAGTACAAATACACTTAAGCCATATATTAACTCATACATGTGCATATAACCCAGTACACATACATTTACCCAACCAAAAGTAACCCATTCATGTATATACAACTCAGCAAATGTACACATACATGCATACACCTTGTATACATACAACCCTGCACATTGGTTCATAGCTTCTTAGGTAATTATTAGGCTAGTTGTCCTTGCAGGTCATTTTAAGCTTGGTCAGTTCCCCTTTTTGAGCTCTCAAAATAATTTATCCCATTTAGCTATAGATTGGCCTTACCCACACCATGGTCGGTAATTATATATTATACCTAATGAGAATAACTGGAATCATACCATAGATAATTTAAGGGAACCTATGCATGGGATAAAGCATTTAGGAGATGTATCTGTCCATTAGTAGTACAGGGGGCAGTTCTGGGGTAAATTTTATTTTTCCCATTCATAGATCTAAGTTGTGCTTGAAACTGGACAAGGATGAACTTTGTTTTATGTTGATGGGAGTCTGTTCCACAGCAGCGGTATCCTGTGCGAAATGTACCTTCCCCTCCAAACCATTCTGTTTATGTTGCAGAAGAGGTTTAGATTCCTAGACCGAATATTTCTGATGCCATTTGACTTGCTGATGTACATATCCATCAGTAATGGTTCGAAGGATGCCTTATATGCTTCTTAGCAGTCTGTAGGATACTGATTATGGTGAATTGACTTTGAGTTGGTCCATGTAGGACATGTTGGTTATGCCTTGTATCCTTTTAGTAAGGTACCTATGTGGGCATTCCAATTGTTGCATGTGTCTGGACAGATACATGCCAAAGGGGTCATTATACTCAATGACTGGCCTAATGAGGGATGAGTAAAGGAGGACAATGACATCCCTAGATCTTGTCACAACCCCTTTGTTTATAAGCTGAGCAATATAGGACTTTCTTACAACAATGGGCACATGATGGTCAAACACAGGTCACTGTCCACATAACATCACAAATCTTGAACAACTGGGTCAACTCTTAGGGGTGTATTGTTAATGTGGTAGTTCCCTTAGGTAGATTACTTTTCAAAGGATCAGTAATGCATTTTTTGGCATTTAGTTTTAGACCATGATTTGACAACAGTTAGTTATATTTGATAAATCTTCCTGCAGGATAGCAAAGTCATTTGGGGATTCAATGACCACTCCTAGCTTGCAGTCATCTGGAAACTCAGTCAGCCAGACAACTTTTGTATTGGCTTTTACTTCAGGAAAAGTAGATGACAAATAGATTGGTCTCTTTGTGGAAGTAACTTCCCATATTTTGATTATCTGTGTCCTATCCGTGAGCCAGGTGGTAATCCAACAGGTGACACAGGGATTTATTCCAAGTTTATTAGCTTTTCTAATATGTCTGAGTGGGGAATTGTATCAAAAGCTTTGGCCAGGTTGAGGTATGTGGTGTGTACCATTTTGCCCTCATCCATTGCTTCGGTGATCTTTTCAAAAAATCCACCAGGCTAAATATGCATGACCTGTCCTTGACAAATCCAAACTGAAATGGATCCAGTGTTTGGAGATCTCATATGTTTTGATTGATTAATTCCATGATAAGTCTTTCTATGGCTTTGCATATGAGGCTGGTCAGACTTATGAGTCTGTAATTGCCTGGGTCTGTGAAATGTCCTTCCTTATGTCAAATGGCATCAGCTGTTCTCTATACGCTTATACATACACATATACACACACCATATAGTAACATATACAACCCAGCATACATCTACATGCACAGGTATCATACATTATTCTCGCACAATCATACAACCCAGCACATGTGCACAGAAACAAGTTATACATTAACGCATACATGGACATACAATCCAACACACATGGACTTGCAGAAACCCAAATCAGCTTTAATTCCCTTGATCGGTTTGACACCGGTAATAAACTTTGTTCTCAATATTATTTATTATTTTTTTAACTGTCTACACATTTTCAAACTCACCATTGTATCCCCTCCTCTTTTGCCAGCCATGACATACACCTACCACACTGCTGCACTCCCCTGTACCCCATGCCATGCTCTTTGCAGCACATATACTATTATAATGGAACACTGATGTTCATCGTGCATACAGCTGCAGTCATTACAGATGGGTTATCCTGCCATCAGGCGGGTCCTCGGTCGGCCGAATTCCAAAGTCTAGGTCCGGCGTTGGTTGTCGTCGCTTCTTCCCTGACGTCAGTGTGGCAGGGGTATAAAAGAGGCAGCCGACGCCATTTTCTTCAGTCTTTCTTGCTGCGCGGTGCCCGAAGCAGAAGCAGTTTGCAAGTGCCGGTCGGCCAGCTCCTGAGATTTACGAAAATATTTCAGCCAAAGTCTTCTTGAAAGCTAAGTACCCCGTTGGGGAAACTTTTCTTGCCTCAGACCGATGTCAGACAAAGTTAATAATTGCATTTCATGTGGGAAGCAAATACCGCATAAGGATTTCCACTCTTTCTGTATACCTTGCTTAGGCCCAGACCACGACGTCTCGGCCTGCCGTTTCTGTGCTAGATTCAACAAACGCACTATTAAGCGCCGGGCGGAGTTCACCCTTCACTATTTTGGTAAAAAATTTAATTATATTATGTTGTCGGATACTCCGACTCCAGTTTTGAGTAAAAGACGCAAAGATAAGGACCGACTTTCGAGGTCCGCACCGACTACTGACACCACGCTAAGGCCGACTACCGGTTCTCCAGTTCTCAGTGAGGCACCTACGCAGCCCTTGAGTACCAATGACACAACATTACCGGTGTCTCCAGTAACCGAGGTCGCAGGCTCCGTGGTCCCCCTTCCTACCACAGATACCGACGCCACTCTTGGCAGGGAAACTCAGAGTTTAGATAGGCCTGCCATTTCTCAAGGTGTCTTCAGGCCTTCCTCCTTCTCTATTAAAGCTTTCACTAAATCTAAAGCAGCCATGAAATCCAAAAAACAGGGACCTCAGACCCCCTCTCAAGGCCCCATGCCTAAAAAACAGATGCTCAAAATGGCTGAGGATTTGATTACTCTTATCAGGGGTTCTCAACCCCCCTCGGACAAAAGGCCCAGATTAGAGGAAGACTACCCTTCCTCAGATCAAGCCTCTATTACCTCTGAACATTCTGAGGACCAGGATTATGCTTATTCTCCTTTCAAAGACTCTGATGCAGAGGAGTCTATTCCCTCAGTCTCCCCCCCTGAGGACTACTCTTTTGGGGAAACCCTACATACATTGAGGGAACACTTTCACTGGGAAGGCCAAGATTACTCAGATTCCAAGAAAAGGCTCAGGGAATTTCTTCTGCTCCCCCAGCATAGGCCCCGGGCTATCCCTCCTGTTTTAGATATATTGGATGATGTGTACACAGAAGCCAGCCTTAATCCAGATTCTTTACCTCCAGCTCCTGTTAAACCAGACAGGTATTACCGGGTTCCTGATTCACACCAGTTCCTATACAAAAGCCATACTGTTGACCCAGAAACTATTTCACAGGGTCCCAAGGGAATTAAGGCCTCTACTGCTAAAAACCCATTACCTTCTGAGAGAGATTCCAGAGCTTTAGAAAGGTGGGGGAAAAAGGTGTCCACCTCGGCCACTTTAACCATGAGGGCATTAAACTGTCAGTTCCATATGTTAAAGTATCAACAGTTTTTGTTATCTCAGTTAAAAAGCAAAATGACACAACCAGAACAACCAGATTTAAAAGAGTTGCAGGATTTGTTGCATGGTGCAGAGCAAGTGGGTAAACATACCTTGCAGTGTGGTTTTGATGCTTTAGAGGCCTCATGCAGAGCTGCTGTTATGGGGTCTGTTATACGTAGACATGCTTGGCTCAAAGAGCAAGCCTTACCAGATCATGTCAAAGCTAAATTATTAGATGCACCTCTTCAAAAAGATGTATTGTTTGGTGTTAAAGCTGAGGAGGTACTAAAGAAAATGGAGGAAAAAGCGAAATCAATGCAAACAGTGAAAGATTTCCTGCAGGTACAACCTCCATGTTTCAGCAGAAACTGGCCTTCAAAAAATTGGTCCTTTCCAGCCACGGACAGACCTCAAAGGGGCAGATACAGATGCCCAAGGGGTAGAGGGCAACCTCAAGGATCTTTCAGAGCTAGACAGTGGCAAGCACCAACCCCTAGAGGTGGAGAAGATAGATCACAGTCATTTAGAAAACAGACACAATGACTTCCCCCTTCACTTGCCAAGCAAAGTTTTAATGGCAGCACCTTTGGGCGGAAAACTGGCATTATTCTCAAAAAATTGGCATATTGTTACAAAAGACAAATGGATTCTGGACATTATAGACAGAGGTTACAAGTTCCACTTTCACACCCTTCCAAAAATGAGAGGCATGCCAAACCTGCCACAAAATCAAAGGGCAGAGGCACAAAAGCAAATTTCAGCTCTCATGGACATGAAAGCAATTCAAGAGGTACCTGCAAAAGAACAAGGTCAAGGGTTTTATTCCAGACTATTCCTGGTACCAAGGAAGGGCAAAGATTGGAGACCTATCTTAGACCTATCCATCCTGAACACATATTTACAGGTACCAAAATTCAAGATGCTTACATTACAGCAGCTTCTTCCCATGCTGGGCAAGGAGTCTTGGCTGGTAACATTGGACCTCAAGGAGGCATACCTGCATGTCCCTATCAGACAAGATTGCAGAAGATACCTCAGATTTCTTGCAGGTTCAACCCATTATCAATTCTCTGCATTGCCCTTTGGCTTATCTACTGCGCCCAGAGTGTTTACAAAATGCCTGGCATCAGTAATCGCCTTCTGCAGACTACAAGGAATACAAATCTACCCATATCTGGATGACTGCCTGATCCAAGCGGACAGCAAGGACATTCTTCTGAAACACCGGGCGTTTGTAATAAAACTGTTGAACTTTCTGGGATACACAGTCAACAAAAAGAAATCAAAACTAATACCCTCTCAGCAAATAATTTTCCTGGGTGCCAGCTTGAATACAACCACCCAGATGGCCTACCTCACGCCACACAGACAAGGGCAACTGTCTCAATACTTCAGCAAAATGGCAACCTTCACCAGGCTGACTGCAAGGAAAGTCCTGCAGGCTCTGGGATTCATGGCATCTTGCATGCTACTGATCCCATGTGCAAAGCTGCATATGAGGAAACTTCAATGGTACCTAAAAAACTTATGGTCTCAACACAGCCACAGCTTGGAAACAATTATACCACTCATTCCCTGCCTTCAAAAGGAATTCCTGTGGTGGGCTCAAGCATGCCAAAGAAACACAGGTCTCCCTTTCTGTGTACCTCAAGCAACTCAAATCATCACAACAGATGCCTCAGACTACGCATGGGGGGCACACATGACAGATCATTGCATTCAGGGAAAATGGTCCCAAAAAAAGAAGCACCTACACATCAATCAAAAGGAAATGCTAGCCGTGCAAAATGCTATTATGGCCTTCAAAGACCTACTGCATCCAGGCCAGCTATTGATAAGGACAGACAACACCACAGTGATGTGGTACATAAACAAACAGGGGGGGAACTCATTCATATCCCCTGTGCAGGCAAGCCATGACCCTTTGGAACACAGCACTGGAACTGAAAATTCAACTACAGGCACAATTCCTGCCAGGGAAGGAAAACACACTGGCAGACAGCCTAAGCAGAAACATGACAGATCCACACAAATGGAAGTTGCATCCTCAAGTTTTCACAAAGATAACTCAGGCATGGGGACAGCCAGACATAGATCTCTTTGCTACCCACAGAAATTACCAGTTGAAAAAATTTTGTTCAAGGACCTATCATCCACAGGCCTGGAAAGTGGACGCACTTTCTTTCAATTAGACAACGTTGACAGTCTATGCATTTCCGCCTCTTCCTCTGCTGCTCAAATTTCTATTAAAGACCAGAGCAGAGAGGCCGAAAATGATTCTCATTGCTCCAGACTGGCCAAGACAACACTGGTATCTGCTCCTGAAGAGCCTGACACATTCCCCACCATGGATCCTACCTCTAGTCCCTCTTCTGTTGTCCCAGCACAACTACAAGACTCTTCACAGCCATCTCAAAACTCTAAATCTAGCTGCATGGAGAATTCCTTGATTTCCCAACAGGATGTCATCTTGGAGGCCAGAAGACCTTCTACTAGAAAAGCCTACTCCGCCAAATGGAAAAGATTTTGTGCCTGGAATCAAGAAAAGGGCCAGAATCCTTGGATAATAAATTTACCTCAAATTTTACAGTACCTAGCTGAGTTGTTAAACAGTGGACTTTCCTTCTCCTCCATCAAAATCCATGCTTCAGCCATTTCTGCACAATACAACACAGACCCTCCTTTATTCTCACATCCTCTCTTAAGACAGTTCCTCAGAGGGGCAAAGAATATAAAACCCCCAAGGAAACCACCAGTCCTTGCTTGGGACCTCAACTTCATATTGGAAAAGCTGACCCTTCCTCCCTTCGAGCCAGCTGCTTCATCAGAACTACAGTACTTGTCATGGAAAACAGCCTTCCTTCTGGCTATCACCTCAGCACACAGGGTTTCAGAGCTGCAGGCCCTCATGGCTGTGCAACCATTCATCATTTTCCATCAGGACAGAGTTTCCTTATGAACCAATCTTACCTTTATGCCAAAGGTAGTATCCAGTGTAGCTTTGAATCAGACTATCCACTTACCTACCTTTTATCCTAATCCACAAAACAAAGGGGAAAGACTACTACATTCCTTGGACATTCACAGAAACTTCGTTATTATTTGGACAGGACAAAGCCATTCAGGAAATCTGAGCAACTCTTTGTGTCCTATGCTACAGGTGCTCAAGGAAAGGCTATTTCCAAACAGACAATCTCAAAATGGATAGCCCACTGCATACGCTTTTGTTACTCATTCCATGGAAAAACTGTGCCTACAAGCATCAGATCCCACTCCACCAGGGCCACAGCTACCTCTGCAGCTTTCCTCAGGGGGGTTTCTACCAAGGACATTTTGGAAGCAGCCACTTGGAGTTCAGTGCACACTTTCTCCAAGCACTATCACCTTCCACTATACTCTAAATCTAGAGCAGGCTTTGCCACAGCAGTCGTGCAGGGCATCCTCGCTTCTCCTAGTTCCACTTAGTGCCTACCACCCTTACTTAGCTTTGGGATTCTTCCCATCTGTAATGACTGCAGCTGTATGCACGATGAACATAGTACTTTTTTGTACCTACCATAAATGTAGATGTTCGAGTGCTCATACAGCTGCAGTCCAGGTTACCCCCCCTCCGTCCCCTCTTAGGACAGACCTTATGACAAACACCTTTATCATACAACCTATTTGGGGTATTCTTTTATGGTGTATTTGCTTGCAACTACTGTTTTTTGATTTATCTATATTGCTTGTTTGCATAACATTATGTTTTGCCTTCCTTCTGGGGGCACCTGACATCTGGGGCAAGAAAAACTGAAGAAAATGGCGTCGGCTGCCTCTTTTATACCCCTGCCGCACTGACGTTAGGGAAGAAGCGATGACAACCAACGCTGGACCTAGACTTTGGAATTCGGCCAACCGAGGACCCGCCTGATGGCAGGATAACCCATCTGTAATGACTGCAGCTGTATGATCACTCTAACATCTACATTTATGGTAGGTACAAAACTGTACTTTCCTGTCTATATTCCTTATGTCACTGCAGTATTTGAATGTTTCATTTGTGTGACTTCTTCACTCCTTTCTTCTTCACCATTTTGGTCACCCTCTTCTTCATGGTAGTTTGCAAATACTAGTTCAAAGGTTTGGTCACAAGAAATGTATATAGTTTTAAGGACAACATTTCATTAGAGTGTTGTATAACAGAATTAATATTTCATTTTATGTTTAAGATTCTGCCACTAATATACCCAAGAATTCAACTGTTTTCCCTAGTACTTTTGTCATCATTTTAGTAAGTTCCCATGTTCCTTTCTTCATTTGCTTTTAGCAGCCTATACCTTGCCCAAAGCATTCTGCATGAATTAAAGTTCGCAGTTTTCTGCGTTATGTAATCACCATACTCCTATCAGTTTAGAATTTCTGTTTTATTTCATTTATCTACCTCCAATGGAATAACTACCCTGTTGGAGATTTTGCCATTTTCCTACAGGTACCTTTTCTCTCCAGTCACTTTTACAATAAAAACCAAGACCCAATCCTCCAAAGGCAGACAACCTGTCTGGTGGACCCCAGCCATAAACAAACTATACAATAGAAGGAGGAAGCTACTACATGATAGAGCAAAATCCCAAAAAGGGAAGGCATCTCTGATCAGTAGTAGCAAAAAACTAAGGGCACTCATAAAATCGTCAAAGGCCAGCTTCGAGAGAAAAATTGCACAGGACACTAAGGATAATCACAAGGCTTTCTTTAGTTATGTTAGGAACCTGGGTGGGAATTCCCAGATATGCTCAGAATTAGTCCAAAATGACAAAAAATACACTGATCCCACAGACATTGCCAACATCCTAGCTGACAGGTTCAGCGCAAACCCCCACCAAAGGGCAAATATCTATCCCAGCAGAGTGCTGCCCCTGACATCTCAGATGCTCAGGTGGGAGCCGCCCTCTCCAAAGCAAAAAACACAGCATCAATGGGACCAGACGGTGTCCCAGGCTGCGTCCTACATGAACTCCAAGAAGAGCTAAACCCAAACATAAAACTACTGTTCAATCTCAGCCTTACTACAGGATATGTACCCAAAGAGTGGCATACAGCAACAGTGGTCCCTCTCCACAAAGGTGGTGCCTCAACGGACCCTGGAAACTATCGCCCCATAAGCCTGACTAGCTTGGTCTGCAAAGCTATAGAAAGGATCATCATGGACCTCATAAATAAAGATATTGGGGACCTACAGACACTGGATCCTACCCAGTTTGGCTTTGTTAAGGCAGATCCTGCCTCTTAAACCTGGTTGACTTCTTTGAAACAGTCACCAAGGCCATTGATGAAGGGAAGGTGGTCCACACAGCCTATCTGGACCTCGCAAAGCCTTCGATACAATACCCCACTCGGGCATTATAGATAAGCTCACCAGCTTAAATATAAACCCCTATGTCACTAGATGGGTTGCAAACTGGCTCAAGGACAGAACCCACATGGTTAGAATTGCTGGAGCCATGTCAGACTCCAAACCAGTTACAAGTGGCATCCCACAAGGCTCAGTCCTGGGACCTCTCTTGTTTGGTATATATTTCGTGGAGGTACAGGCCAACACGGAAGGACTGTGGCTGACCAAGTTCGCAGATGACTGCAAACTGGGCGCCATAATCGACTCTCCAGCCGACACAAGCATCCTCCAAAAGGGCCTCGTAGAAACAGACAACTGGTGCCAGAGCCATGGCCTCAAGCTAAACGCCAAAAGTGTATAGTCATCCCTTTGGCAAAAACAAAGTGCCCACAAATTACCACATAGGTGGTAATCCATTAAGTACAGAAGAAGTAATTAGGGACCTGGGGACCCAAGTTGATAGCAATCTCTCATTTGACAACCACGTAACCAAAGTGGTTAGAAAAACATTTTATATAGCCCACCTAATCATGAAGGGATTCACATCTAGATTAGGGGAGGTCATCGTGCCTCTTTACTCATCCCTCATCAGGCCCATAATTGAGTACAATGCCCCTTTTGGGATGTACCTTACCAAACACCTGCAGCAACTGGAAAGACCCCAAACGTACCTCACCAAGAGGATCAAAGGGCTCAAACAGATGCCATATGCTGCCCGGTTAAAGAAACTCCAGCTTTACTCAGTGGCATACCGCCTGCTCAGAGGTGACCTGTGCCTGACGTATAAGGCCATGTCCAACCTGGAATTAAGGGACATGCTGCACCTCAAAAAATCCAAATCCCATCGAGCTACACGAGAGACTTGAACCTCAGCACTGAAATAAATAGGACATGCTGGAGGGACAGATTCATAACCCAGAGGCTCCCTTCACTCTGGAATAAAATCCCAGTCCAGGTTAGGCAGAGTTCCTCATTGACTCTTTTCAAGAGGAATCTTGATGAGTGGATGGGAGATTGTAGGTTTACCCCGGGTATCACTTCTGTGTCACTGTTAGACAGAGGCACAGTATACTAACCTCGAAAAAGGGCATAGCAAAATTAATTTAAAATGGGTGGCGAAAGCCAAACATACTCTGGCTAGGCTTATAAATGCCCTAGGGCAGATAGCCTAGTATGAACCTATGAACCTATGAACCTAATACAAGTTAGGAAAACATTAAAGAGAAATGACTTCCAAACCAGACCACATGACAGGCTGTTTGATACCATTACCCTTTATTTTCTGATTATTAGTCTTTTTATAATCTAGCCTTGCATTATCCATAAAAAACACTCTGTCTCCTGTGTGAAAGTACATCATAGACATTTCTGTGGACATGGAAAGCTGTACATTTGCATCCACATATCATTTATCATTATTATTATCCTCAAAGAAAGAGACAGAGCTGGCATAATCACAAAATTAAAAAAAACAACTTCCCTACAAAACTTTTGGCATCTTCGCAACCTAGCAAAAAAAAAACAAACCATACACGACAAAGACAATTCTATACATCAGTCCAAAACAAGTTTCACAATAACCCCCAAAAATTCTGGGGTTCCATTAAGCAACTCCTGAAACCTGGTCGTACATCCACCCCTTGTCTTAAACGTAACAAATTCACCAGTCAATATTGCCACTCAGTTTAACAACCACTTTGTCAACTCCATACTATCACTTGTAAAGGACAACAATAATTCCCAATTATCTCTACCCACAAATTTCAAAGCAAAACCTGCCTCCTTTACCTTTCAGACTATACAAACTCAATTCATAAAAAAAAACTCCTATCCATACTCAAATGTTATTCCACTGGTCCTGATCATTTACCCAATGAATACCTCAAACTCGCTGCAGAAGTAATTTCATACCCCATATCTATTCTGATAAATCGATCCATCACTGAGCAATATGTTCCATCTCTTTGGAAAGTATCCCATGTAATCCCTCTTTACAAAGGTGTCTCTCCTTAGAATTTTCCAACTACAGACCTATTGCAATGCTGTCTCCTCTAGCTAAGCTTTGGAAAAATTTATTCATTTGCAACTCCTTAACCACCTTTGGAAAAATAACCTCTTATCTCCCACCCAACATGGTTTCCACCTAAAACACAATACTATAACAGCCCTCATTAGTTTCATAAATACAGTGAACCAACATAGGAACAATGATTTACTTACCTCCTCTATATTTCTTGACTTATCTAAGGCCTTCAGTACAGTCTCCCATAACAAACTTATTCATGAGCTAGCCTCCCTCAGCGTGTCTCACTCAACCCTTTATTGGTTCATCAGTTACTTAACTAACCACCAAGAAGCTGTTACATGGCTGAACTAACTATCTCCTTCCCTTCCTATCTCTGTTGGTGTATCTCAAGGTTCTATTCTTGGACCCCTTCTCTTCACCATATTTACTAATAGACTAAACTCTGCCATCCATCATGCTACTTCAGTTCAATATGCAGACAATTCCTCCCTTATATGTTCCACTACATTCCAATGTAGTTTTCCCACTGAAACACAATAATCCTTCCTGGACATTGAACAATATCTTTACAATTCACAATTCATTTTCAACCCCTCTAAAACAAAAGCTAATGCTTTTCTCCAATAATAAAAAAAAACTTTAGACCCTATGTCATTCACCATTTATTCATCTAATAACACCCATATCAAGCCAATTAACTCTACAAAACTTCTATGAGTCACCATAGACAAGGACCTTAAATTTGACAAACATTTATCCCTTGTCATTAAGGAAGTGCATATCAAATTAGGCTTCCTTTATAGAATAAAGATCTTTCTAACCGATTCCACCAGACTTGCCAAGAGTAGAACTCACCTTCTATCCACCCTTTTGTACGCCTGACCCATTTTTATGGACCTTAGAAAATGTGGGTTGACCAAACTAGAATCCTGTTACTAAAATAGCCAAATTTGTCACCAACCAACCTTCAAGAACCCACCATTGCACCAAACTACATCAACTCAACTGTTTGGAACATCCCCACCTATTAACCTATAACCAGTTAGTAGTAACTCATTCTACCATATTCCATCCTGAATACTGCCCATCTATCAGCAAATTAGTTCAACCCCATTCTAGCAACAGAACATTAAAGTCTTCTAACAAATTACTTCTGAAGGTCAGCAAGTCAAATAATAGTTATGGGGATTCTCTTGACTCATACAAAGTGGCCAAAGCTTGGAATGACATACCTCAACACATTCTCAACACTAGCAATATTCCTAAATTTAAACAATTACTAAGGGAACACCTAAAACATACTTGGCTCTGCTCCTGCAATAAACCTGCTTAACTTTCCACTAAGAGCCACGCTTTGCCACTTTCTAAATCTAACCTCTTATTCCTCCCACTTCCTTCTTTTTCCCTATCAGCCTCCAATGCCATAACCACACTTGCTTATTAATACCATGTCCCACCATTGTTTCTCCTTTGCTTTCTCCTTTCTATCAGCAAGACCCGTAAGTTTACCAAAGCTAACCTTTGTAAACCTATTCCTACTTTGTTTTTCATTATAATCAAACTTTTGTAGTGTATGAATTCTGTAGAATTTGACTTCATGTAAATCATAGTCCTTATACTGTATACTGTATGTATCCCCCTAATTGTCTTCCATGCCTGTACATTATCTGTACTGTTGACTCTATGTATGTTAATGTTTTTCTTACTGTACATGACATGAATTCCTTAAATTGTCTTTTGTAATTGTACTATATTAATTTTTTTGAGTATTGAATTTGTGGAGCTTTTCTCCCCAGGCCTCTACTGAAAACGGGCCAACCTAGGTCCTGTTGGACACTCCTGGTAAACAAATATAAATAACTAACTAAATAAATAAATAATTACCTTATCACAAATCTATCTGACTTGTTTTAAAACCCATGCAGCTTAACATCCAACAAGGCACTGCATGATGTTTTCTTTATAGAATGTCTTCAGAATCTTCTGAGCTATGAAAACTAGTTTTGATGGGTTTGTAATCAGCTATTTTTTCTTTGTTATTGCAATTTTGTGGAGGGGCAGCAGTTGTTTTTCCAACTCTGAGTAATTACTTCAGTGTTTAATGACTCACAGAGCAGGACAACCACAGGAGTAGTTAGTTCAAACCTTCATCAATTCATCAGGGAATCCCAGAGGATGTTACATGTTTGGATATAATTTTTGTGATTCCATATTTTCCAGTACTTTAGGAATTCTACTTTGTGATTGTAGCAATATTTGTCTTCTTCACTATAGTACCATCTAGACATGATAGTGAAACCTGCCCAATTATTGCCATATTGAGAATTTGAATAAACATTTATTTGGGATAGCTTTTTATCAATCTCTTTTCACTAGTTCATCATTCATATCATAACCTTTATTATGCAGTTTTGCCATCTACTACTTATTAACATGCACAAAAATAGTCCATCTTCTTTTTAAGCAACTGAGCTTTGTTCTAAGCAGTTGTCTATTTTGTTGGGCCTCAACAACTCTAACTATTCAGGTCTCCTAAATGTACTTGTACGAGTCAACTTTTTCCCTTCTGGCATCCCCACAATTCCTTCAAATTTACACTTTTAGTCCTTACTTCTTATCTCTTCTGAAGAAACACACAATTACAGATGATAAGCGCTTTCGTCTTGAGGCAAGACTTCTTCAGATAAAAAACACAAGTGCTACACATTGCTTTATAAAGCCCTCCCAATTAATAGCAATTACCATTTAAAAGGTCCACTCACTGTAACTTAAAAGTAAAAATAAACAACAAAATGTATCACTTAGTTCTTGTAGCTCTCAAGGCACAAATAGTAATGTGTATATGAAAAAATACATAAGATATACAACTTGAAAACTTAAATGTACCTATACTATACATAAATAGGGATGTGTAAACATCAAATTCTGACTGTCCTAGCAACCAACACTGGCTTAATGGTAACATATTCATTAAGACCAGGAGGAAACTGAGACTTCAGCCTAAGCTGCCACTTCAACTCTCTGTTTAACAAAACATTTTTCATGTCTCCCCCCTGGAGTTATATTTTATTACATCAATAATACCAAATTTAAGGCCAACAAATGAAGGGCATGAAACTGAATGTTTAAACAAGGCACTAGTTGCTTTACCAATCTGTATGTCATATAGGTGCTCATACATTCTATCGTTGAATGCTCTTTCTGTTTTTCCTATATAGAATGCAGGGCATCCCTCACATATAGCCACATATACTAACATTGTAGTATTGCAATTACTCTCAGTTTCCTCCTCCTCTTGCCTCAAGAAGAAAGCGCTTATCATCTGTAATTGTGTGTTTCTATAAAAGAGATTTTGCCTTTCTGGTGGCCTGGATTCTATTTATTACTTCGTGATTTACATTCTATAGTGTGTTTTGAGTTTTCTTATCTCTTCTGAAGCCTGACAGCAGCTATCCTTTTGATTACATATTGCCTTGCTTACTAATTTTCCATATTATTTTGTTGCCTCCACTCAAGCATGTTTATTGTGTGCCCAGTTTTAAACTTCCCTATGTACTGCTTTCTTTTCCAGCATTTCATGATTGCATAGTCTGATGACAGTAACTCTGCCAGTAAGGCTTGAGACTGTTGACTGCTGGGTCATTGTGCATAATTTGATCTACACTGACAGAACCAAAACATTGCAGAAGAGGTTAAAATCTGGAATTGGAAACTAAAGCCTCATCTGGTTAGCTTAAATATATGTTTCCTTGAGGTGCTTGCATATGTGTCCGAAATACCAAATGCAATGAGATATTCCTAGTTTCATAATCAAAGAGAATGTTATCTGAAAAAAGTAATGGTTTCCTCCAAATCACAGAATACCTGTAACCAACAACAATTACTGGACCTCACAGCGGCATTCAGCTTTTAAGACAGAGATAGATAGACTCTCTTTCATTACTTTCAGAATTTTAGTAGTTGCTTTAATATGACTCCAAATTCATTGATATCAACAGTAGATTATAATATTTTATTTAAGGTACCTTTTTTATAAGGGGAGAGTTGTGGGTCTTATTTCCAACCTCCTAAATCTACCAGTGGCATTATACATAGTCATTACAGCCAAATTACCTATTACTATAAGATCTTGGCTGTCATAATAGGCCTAAAGTTGACAGTATCATATCCAGAACTGCCTTGTACCTGGGAGATGCTACTCTCCACTCACCAACACCGTCTATGACACATACACTGAGACACACACACACACACACACATACACACACACACACACACACACACACACACACACACACACAGACACACAGACACACACACACACGCACACACACACACACACACACACACACACACACACACACACACACACACACACACACACAGATGAACCAAACAAGTCAGCAAAGTGTTTGCTGGTATTTTTTCTTCTATCTGTCGGTGTCTCCCTCCATACTGATGTTTTTGCTCCCGGACTAGGGCTGCCAAGCCATGCCAACAGTTGCTGGTTCATTAAACCATCTTTAAATGAGAAGAAAAGGAGCTCATGATATCTCATCCCAGTGTTATCTAACACAGCAACAGGATTTTTGTGATAATCTGTGATTCCTCAGAGGGGTGCATGTTTAATGGTACAAATATGCATGTCCATGCATTTCCACACATGATAAATTATAATGCTTGCCTGCCCCACTAATGCAGTCATATATTTATGTGACAGTTGTGCTGTTCTTTAGTCTCTGAAAGAGGGCATCACATTGTTAGGAAAGGCTCACCCCCTTCTTGCAGGATATGGAAACCGGCCATCAGCTGCTGAAGGACATGACCCAGGTAACCTTCCAGCTTCTCAGGTTGTAACTTGATCTAGGGTCACCAACATTAGAGGCAGACCCCCCCTGCCCTTGCACCAATAGGATGGGATACAGTCTTTCCCCCTATAACTCTACCAACTAACTAAGCTGTCAATTACCTGTGCTTGTTAGACCATATGCAATGTTAACAGATCAGAGGAGAGAAGCCTGTGGCACTGAATAAAGGTATTTGGGTACCTTTCTGTTATCGGGCCATAGTTGTAAGGTGCATGGATGGATAGACATAGCCTTGAAATTGCAAGGTGGACAACTTGCTGGTACTGACTAATATGAAAAGGGTTTGTCAAGGTCGCAGCTTTCAGAGAAGGACAGCCTTTGTCATATGAAGCCCTGTCCTCGTACCCCTTTCCGTTTTTCTTCACTAATAATTTCTGGGCTTTTCAACTTTTTTAACCACGGCTCACTTCTTGGTTTTCTAGGCACTGTACCACTGTAGAAAGAGCCACTTGTTAATTTATAAAACGGTGTGAATGAACGTTATTTTGTGAAAAAATAAGGAAGTGCTCCTCTTTCCAACCATCAGCTGATTTGTAAGGGGATAAACTCCCAGCAGTTTAGTAAGACAATCTATCCCAAATGCAATAATTCTGAAACCCCAGAGGCAGCACTGAGTTCAGCTCTCCCCATTCTCACTGTGTGCACATTGACTGATATACCTCCCAGCATTACAAATCTTAACACGCTGACCATTACAAATCAGCTGAGGGTCAGAAAGAGAAGCACTTACTTATTTTCCCACAAAATCACTTCAGTCATTCACACACTATTTTTGAAGTAACAGGGGATCTTTGTACAACTGTCTGTATAAGCATCAGTGACTTGGCCGCAAAGCAGTAACAGTCCCACAACAAATCCAAACTGAAAACCACAAAACCCTCAGAAATTAAGCTAGGGTTAAATTCATATCCAAGAGAAATCACCTCAGGAGAGCGGCATCCATCTTAATGTTACACTGTAGGAAACTGGATTCAGGCATTTGGTGTGGGAACATACTTTACATCTTCCCTGGCATGTATAAACTTTCTTTCTACCTTGACTCATTCCCAGGATAGGGAACTCAGGGGTGGGGCCCTATCACCCTTAGTTGTCATTATGTGTTGGGTTCCCTGTCTGGGTTATATTGCATAAAGAAGAGAAGCTCCTTACACACACACACACACACACACACACACACACACACACACACACACACAAAAGACTCTCAGACATCTACCATTCCTTACCCTATGATGAGTAGTATGTAGCACATACTTGCTGACTTATCCTCAGTTCTCCAACAGGAGAAGGAGAGACACAGACACGGGGTGCTCAACAGTCTCCTGTCAAGATTATCTTCTGAAGTTTTAAACTCATTTCCAAACTTAGGTTACATGTGATGTCATGTGCTTGCCTCTGTGCCAGAATGCCTTTTAATGGCCAAAACATTGTTGCTGTTTCATATATGAAAGAGATAAACAGTACTGGTGGGACTAATGAAATGCACTCAGTTAAAAAGAAAAAAAAAACATTTTATTACCTTGCTCTGAGACTTCTGGCTGCTGTACTCAGTTATATAATGGACTACTTTTTTGCAGCAGATACAAACCGTTTAATGAAATAGTAAAAAGATTAGTTGTTTAAGATACAATGTTTAGGGATGTGCAACCTGCTCTCAGGCGTTGCCATGGCAAACAGTACTATTGGCATGGTGCATTTTTGTAAAATAGTATGATATTGTGACTATTCAACTATCAAGATACAGATGTTTTCTGAAAGTAATGGCCTTGAAAGATGTTGGAGAAAGAATACTTGATTTTTAACAAAACCCATGGATTTACCTTTCCCCCCATTGTTGTGTGACCATATAATGAACTATGTAATTCTGCAGGGAGAAAGTGTGTGTGTGTGTGTGTGTGTGTGTGTGTGTGTGTGTGTGTGTGTGTGTGTGTGTGTGTGTGTGTGTGTGTGTGTGTGTGTGTGTGTGTGTATAACTAACCTCCCACATGCTTCTCTACTCCCCCTGCATAAAGCATGATTGTTGAATTCTAGAAACTTTGAGATACCATGATAACAATTGCATAAGATTGGGACAAGGTTGTTGTAACTTTGTTCTAAATCCAAATGCAAAACAACTGATGAAAAGCCTGACCTGTTATAAGTAATTATACAGATATCATGATTTATTTGGTTCCCTATTATTTCATTGAATGGCCACACTGTTGAATGGCACTTCATCTGCAATGCCTTTCTTCAAACCGTTCTGGCTGAGATCATGTTATGGCAGAGACCAGGAAATTTGCCTTTCCCCACTGCAGTGCAATCTGGGAGTTGATATATGTAATTAGCAGAGGGTGTGGGGGTTCAATGAAATAATATAGACCCAATTTAGTTTGTAAGTTAGGTAAATCAGGAAAAAACTGCCAGATTTAAGTATGCAAAATGCTTCAGCTTATTTCAGACACTGCTGTATCTTAACAAATTTGGGAGAATGACTGTAGCTTACTTACAAATATAAGGACACAATAGCAAACCTAAGCTTGCTTTTATGGAAGAAATCCAATATATTACTGATTTATTTTTGTTTTTGCTGGACAAATCACCCAAGAGCTTAACTTTCTGCACCTTACCGACCCATTCATTCCTCCTATCGGGTGAGAGCCAGACCTACTGGTACTCTGGTTAGGGTGAGAGCCCTTTGACCCATTAGTTTCTGGTCAGGGCGGGAGTCTAATCAGTCCTTTCATTTCCCTCAGGGGCAGGAGTCATGTATTACACAGTAACCAGCCTGCCAGTCATTTGACCCCCCCCCTTTACCTGCCTAAACCACTCCCCCACGATGCCTGTAATGCCACATTTGCTACTATGTCAGAGAGCACATGACCAGTCATAGGTAGGTACTAGGCTATCGGCCCTAGGGCCCATACAAGCCTAGCCAAAAAATGTACCCTGGCTTTCGCCACCCAAGAAAATTATTTTCCTGTGCCCCTGCCGAGTAGAGCCACATAAGTGATCCCCGGGGTGAATTTCCCATTTCCCATCCAATCATCAAGATTTTTCTTCAAGAGTGCTAATGAGGAGCTCTGTTTGACATAGATAGGTAGTCTGTTCCAGAGTATGGGAAGCCTCTGGGACAGGCATCTATTCCTCCAGCATGTTCTGTTTATTGTGGTGACAAGGTTTAGGTCCCTAGAGCGTGTAGCTTGGAGGGATTGGGATTTCTTTAAGTGGAGCATGTCTAACAGCTCTGGGTTTGACATAGCTTTGTATGTTAGGTAGAGATTGCCCCTGAGTAGGCGATATGAGATGGAGTAAAGCTGTAGTTTTTTGAGACGGTCTGCATAGGGCATCTGTTTGAGGCCAGTAATCCTCTTTGTGAGGTATTTCTGTGGTCTTTCCAGTTGTTGTAGATGTCTTGTGAGGTACATACCAAAAGGGGCGTTGTACTCTATAATGGGTCTAATGAGTGATGAGTAGAGGGGAACAATGACCTCTTTTTTTCTGAATGAGAATCCTTTTATGATGAGATGAGCCACGTAGAAGGATTTCCTGACCACTGTGGCAATGTGATTATCAAAGGAGAGACTACTGTCCACCTGTGTCCCAAGGTCTCTTATCACATTTCCGGCATTAAGTAGACTACCAGCTATGTGGTAGTTCATGGGTACAGAGTTTTTACCAAAGGGGATGACAATGCACTTTTTGGCATTGAGCTTCAGGCCATGGCTTTGACACCAGGTATCTGTCTCAGTGAGGCCCTTTTCTAGTTTGTCCACATCGTTAGGAGTTTCAATTATGGCTCCTAGTTTGCAGTCATTTGCAAACTTTGTTAGCCAAAGACCTTCTGTGTTGGCCTGCACTTCAGAAACGTAGATACCAAACAGGAGAGGACCCAGGACTGAACCCTGTGGTACTCCACTTGTCACTGGTCTGATGTCGGATTTGGAATCCGCTACTTTCACAGTGTGGGTTCTATCCATGAGCCAGTTGGCAACTCATCTTGTGACATAGGGATTTATACCTAGTTTAGTAAGCTTATCTATAATTCCAGAGTGGGGGATGGTGTTGAAAGCCTTGGCAAGATCTAGATAAGCTGTGTGAACCATTTTACCCTCATCTATGGCTTTGGTGACTGCTTCAAAGAAGTCAATCAGGTTTAGGAGACATGATCTGCCTTTTACAAATCCAAACTGGGTAGGGTCCAGAGTTTGGAGATTACCAATGTCTTTGTTTATGAGTTCCACGATGATACATTCCATGGCCTTGCAGACCAGGCTCATCAGGTTAATGGGGCGGTAGTTCCCGGGGTCCGTCGTGGCTCCCCCTTTGTGGAGTGGGATAACCGTCATGGTGCACCATTTAGTGGGTACAAAGCCTAAGGTGAAGCTATGATTGAACATGGTACTTAGGTAAGGTGCCAGTTCATTCTGTAGTTCGTGTAGAACGCAGCCTGGGATATTGTCGGGTCCCATGGATGCGGTTTTCTTGGCTTTGGAGAGTGTGTTTTTTACCTGTGCAGCCGTGATTATAGGAACTTTGCATTCTTCCGGTATAGAGATGGGCCCTCTAGGGGGTGAGAGGGGGGTAAAGTTAGCACTGAACCTATCTGCTAGGATGTTGGCAATATCAGTTGGTTCTGTATATATGCTTTGTGCTTGTCTTTAGAGTCAGTGGCAATTTTGTTTTCATAACTAGCTTTGGAGGATTTTATGAGGGATCTCAGCTTCTTACTGAGGTTGACCAGGGAGTTCCTCCAGTCATGGGATTTTACTCTTTTTTGCAACAGTTTCTTTCTTCTGTTGTAGAGTTTGTTTATGGCAGAAGACCACCAGATTGGCTTCCTTTTTTTGGAGGATAACATCTTGGTTCTATTAGGGATAGCATGATCCATGCACTCGTGTAAGTGCTTATAAAGTGCATTTGTGTAGGATTCGGCAGTCATATCTCTATTGTCTGTCTGCATGGGTGTCATGAAGTTTGCCATTTCTGTCTTAAGAAGTGTGAAGTTGGCTTTGGAGAAGTTTTTTATGATGGTTTCCCTAATTGGGGGTGGGGATGGGATGTGGATGTCTAGGCTGATTCGCTTGTGGTTGGATCTGACCAACGGGGAATTGACCTCTGGTGTTGAACACCGGTTTCCCATGTTGGTAATGACCAGGTCGAGGATATTGCTGCCCCTGGTGGGGGTGTGAATAAGTTGATCCAAGGCATTGGAATTTATGAATTCTAGAAAACGTTGAGCAAAAGAGTTGGTACATGAGTAGTTTTCCCAGTTAATTGTGGGGTAGTTGAAATTGCCCATTATTAGGGTGTTGGGTTGTACCCTAATACTTTCCAGTGTATCAAGAAATGAGGAGTGTGAATCCTGGGGCATGGTGGGGGGTCTGTAGCAAGCTACAATTTGGATTGCGGTCTTGCCCAGAGTTAGTTGCACTTGGATAATCTCGGATGCATTATGCTGTGCAACTAGCCTGGAGGTGTGGATATCCTTAATGAATATGGACACGCCTCCGCCTCTAGTGCTTCTTTCTGGGTTAGGTGGCCAAAAGGTGTGCTATGAATTGAAGTCTGGTAATGCAGGGGTGCTCTCTGGAGCTTTGAACCAGGTCTCTGTCACTGCACAGATGTCAATGTTCTCCATTTTAAGGAGTGCCTCGAGTGAGTGCATTTTGAGGTTTAGACTTCTAGCATTGAGTAGCATTACCCTCAGATTTTTGCTTGCTTATACCTGTTACGGTGGTGAATTTGTCATTTGAACCTTGCCTAAAAAGGCACTATAGGGGTGGCAAGAGCCTTAGCCATTATCCAGAATCCTAAGGGCTACAAGTGCAGGCCATCTCTGGCAAAGCATCGTGGACTGTCGATCATGTCGTCCCAGGCAGACAAATACTGGATCCCCTTAGAATGACACCAGAAGCTTAGCCAATTGTTGAAGTCAATCATTTTGTCCTTGTACTGTGATATCATTCTGGGTGATGGCAGGATGCTACTCAGGGTTAGGGTCATACCTGCCCTGGGATACAAGATCGGAGAGCTCCTCCATGTCTCTTTTCATGTAGTCCAGGGAGGTATGTCTCAGGTCATTCACACCAACATGGACAATGACAGTGTCATATTTGTACTTATTGTGGAGTGACCTGAGTGCATGCATTATGTGGCGGATCCTGGCACCTGACAGTAACTTTCTCCTTGTTTAATCTAGTGTGTGGAACATCAGTGTGCCTGACTATAGAGTCACCTATGACTAGAGTGTTGGGTACGTTGCTATGCCTTATGGGCTGTGGTTGAGTGGCATACTGAGTTTGCGGGCTATGTGTCATTTGGGTTGTGTTGGGGGGTGGAGTTTGCTTGTGTTTATGCTTTGTATGTCCCTGATGCTTGGGCAGGTTTTTATTGAGAGCCTCCGCGAATGTAGGTGTGTGTTTTGTGTTTCTATGTGTGTGTTTTGGTGGTGTAGGTTTTGAGGGACTATGTGATGAATGTGGTGTGGTGCATGTGTTTACCTTCTCCTCTTGACTGTCTATTCCAGTCTTGGGTGAAGAGAGCTTTGCTTCCAGTTTGGCTATATAAGTGCATCTCTCACAGGTTGTAGTGTTGGGTGGTAGGAGGAGAGGGTTGTCTATGTACATGAGGCAATTGCTGCATTGCCCCAAGATGCCCAGATTCATCAGGTAGACAGGAGAAATCACTGGGAGCTGACCCTTAGATATGCCTGGATAAGTGCTTATTTATTAAGTACTAAAAACTGCTTTCCACTAGACAAGTGAGGAAAGTTGAGTGCTGTAGTAATTTGCAGCTTATGTAGTGCTTACAATGAGTTCTGAACAAGTGCTGAGTTCAAAGAAACAGATTTGAGATCTGATCTGAGTTCAAAGAAACAGTCCTACCCAGTTTACTGGCAGCATTGTAGCACATCAACTACCAACCCCCACATTCCTGTTGGGGTGTGGCAACAGAGTGAATCACCTCCTAATCCCCTGGGGTGGGTCAGCTGACAAATGTCACTCACTCCTAACCCCCAAAATGACTATTCCAGCTTTCTGTGCCACAACCTTTTATCATGGGTTGTCTGGGGCATAGTCAGAGCTTTATCTGTCTACAACATAGAGTTGGAATCTTAATAAAATGGCATTATTTAAAAGACAAGTAACATATTCAGAAGATTACATTGTGTTGAAGGTGGTTTAATTGTTTGAGTGGATGTCAGGTAACTACCCATAAAATGCCTAATATCATTTATGAATGTTAGCCTTTTACTTGAATTTGTTTTTTCTTTATGCAAGCATTGATATTTCTCATTAAATTATATCCAGGGATTTTAGCAGCCCCAGTGTTATTTACTCTTATCACGGATGCTTTACCTGTCCTCTAGCAATGATGACCACATTTCATCTTGTCCAGCCTGCTTCGCAAGTGACTCGCTATGGGCTTCAAACCTCTGTAACAAGTTTTCTGCAGTGCGATCCAGCTGCTTAAACTGAACATTTAATGCATGCAATCTTTGCTCCAACCTACAAAATACAATAACAACATCATATGAATTGGTGCACATATATGGTTTTCAATTTCATGTATTAATGAAGGCATACATCTACGTCATTCAGGGTTGATTACATTTTTCAGTATTAGCATTAGTGCTGGGTTTGTTTTCAGAGATATGCTTATGGTACACAAAGACTGCTACTGAGATATTTGTATAACCCATTTCAGAACACTTCAAAAGTTGGTATTAATTACATTCATTAAAAAAAACACATTTGATATGTATCCTGTCTTTGGGGGATGTGAGTGGACATTTAGCACACACAGATAAGGGAGCAATTGATTTTTTGTTGTTTTTATGATGCTATAATTCTATACACTTACTGTCCATCAGAGTCATAGGTGTCAGACCAGGGGTGAATTTCCAATTTCCCATCCACTGGTCCAGGTTGTGCTTGAATACAGTTAGGGAAGGGCTATGCTTCACATGGATGGAAAGCTGATTCCAGAGAATGAGTATTCTTTGAGATATGTTCCTATCCCTCCAACATGTCCTATTTAAGTCACATGCAAAGTTTAAATCCTTATATCTGGTAGTTCTGGTGCTATTTGTTTTGCAGATATGGAAAAGGACCTTCAGAGTGTGATCCAAGGATGCCTTGTAGGACAGGTATAAATCACTCCTTAGCAGTCTGTAGGAAACAAGAATATAGAGATAAGACTTTGAGGCGATCTACACAGGACATTGTGTTTATGCGCTGTTTACATCTGTGAGGAACCACTGTGGATGTTCCAGTTGTTGCATGTGCCTGGTCAAGTACATACAGAAGGGGGGGGGTGTTATACTCAATGATGGGTCTGATGATGGCTCATAGATTCATATGTTCATAGGTGTATAGTAGGCTAATGACCTCTAGGGCCCTTATGAGCCTAGCCATGCAAACCACATGTGACCTCAAATTTGATTTATATAGGAGGTGATATACTGACTGCCTTTGTCCATTAGAGACATAGGTGTCAGACCAGGGGTGAATCTTTGATTACCTATCCATTGGTCTAAGTTACACTTAAACAGAGATAGGGAGGAACTCTTCTTCACATGGATGGGGAGCCTGTTCCACAGAATGGGAATTCTCTAAGAACATATCTGTTTCTCCCAACATGTCTATTTATTTTGCTAGCAAAATGTAGGTCTTTAAATCTAGTAGTTCTCATACTGTTTGTTTTGCGGATCTGCAGAAGGACCATCAAAACGGGGTTCAGAAATTTCTTGTATGCTAAGCAAAGATCATCTCTCAGAAGTCTGTATGATACCAAGTAAAGAGACAGGGTTTTGAGACAGTTGGCATAGGACATAGTGTTTACTTCCTGTATTCTTTTTGTAATGAACCATTGTGGACATTCCAGTTGCTGCACGTGTCTGCTCAGTTGTGTACCAAAGACACATTATACTCTATGATGGGTCTGATGAAGGCCAAGTACAGTGGTATGATGACCTCATTGGATCTAGATGCCATGCCCTTGCTTATAAGTTGAGCAACAAAGAAAGATTTTCTTACTACCTTGGACACATGTTGGTTGAAGACTAGGTTACTATCTGCATGACTTCTCAGATCCCTGACCAGTGAATCGGCTTTTAAGGGTGCTTTATTGATGATGTAGTCACCTGGGGTGGCAGACTTCCTAAAAGGTACTATAATACTTTTATTTGCATGGAGTTTTAAACCACACCTTTGGTTCCAAGCATTTGTCTTTGTTAGATCTTCCTGAAGGGTGTTCTCATCTAAGGAGGATTCAATGACTGCTCTCTCATCTGCCAACTTGGTTAGCCAGGGATCTTTGACATTGGCTTTGACATCCGAAAAAGTAGATGCTAAAGAGGAGCATGCTTTGCACAGAGCCCTGTGGGATTCCACTGGTGACCACACCTCTTTGTGGAGGTGGTCTCACTGATTTTAACCTCTTGGCTCCTATCAGTAAGTCAACTAGCTATCCAGCATGTTATAAATGGGTTTATATGTAGTTACATAAGTTTGTTGACAATGCCTGAATGGAATATTGTATCAAATGCTTTACCCAGATCTAGGTAGGCAGTATGCACCATTTTCCCCTCATCTAGTGCCTTAGTGATCTTTTCAGAGAAGTCCTCCAGATTCAGTAAGCGTGACCTTTCTTTACAAAGCCAAACTGGGATAGATCCAGTGGAGGTCTTCTATGTCCTTTTTGATTATTTCTATAATAATTTTTTCTATAGCTTTGCAAATAAGACTAATCAGACTAATAGGGCCATCGTTTCCTGGATCTGTTGAAGGTCTTCCCTTTTGAAGGGTGTTCTCAGTTCTCCATTCCCATGGCACAAAGCCTGTTTTAAGGCTATACTTAAATAATGACTCGGGGATTTCAGCTAAGTCATATTTTGGACTGTTCAGGAGGCATCCCAAGATGTTATTGGGACCTATTGAAGCTATTTTCTTGATTTTAGTGAATGCAGCCAGTATACATGCTGCAGTTATAGTTGTAGGGGTACTGCTTAAGGGTATTTTTTGAGGGGATTGAGGGGTTTGTGTGGTAAAGTTGGAACTGAATATGCCTGCTTACAGATTTGCTATATTGCCAGGCTGGGGGAGCATGTCACCATTAACCACCAGTTCAGCACATTGCTGTGTGCTATTCTTGAGGTTCCTGACATAACTGTAGAAGGCCTTATGGTTATCTTTCACCTGGGAGGCTATCCTAATCTCATAGCTGGCTTTACTTGACCTAATTATCCCTCTTAGTTGCCTATTAACTTTGATGAGAGAGTTTTTATCTTTATGGGAATTACCCTTCCTGACTTTTGCCATAATTTTTCTCCTTTTTGTTGTATATCCTGTTTAATTTGGGATGCCACCAGAGCGGTTTGTTTCTGGGGCTAGTCCTGGGCTTACTTCTGGTAGGAACAGTAGCCTCTATGCAGCCATTGATATGGTTGCACAGAGTTTCCGAGAGCAAATCAGCAAAGGCTGCTGTGTTCTCAGGGTTTGGAGAGGCACTGAATTTTGACATATCATCACTTAACAAAAGGTAATTTGCCTTGAAATAGTTCTTAACTGTTACTAGTTTTAATTGGATTACGGAGTTGATTCTGATTTCAAAGGAGACAGCTTAATGGTTGGACCTTACCAGGGAAGACAAGACATTGGGGAGGGGGGCACAGCATTCTCCCATATTTATGAGCACAAGATCCACTGTGTTGGAGTCTCTAGTGGGTCTATTCACTAGTTGGACAAGGGTGTTTGTACTTATGAAGTCCCGGTAGCTCTGTGACTGTAGATTTGAGGCTGTGCAGGATTCCCAGTCTGTAGAGAGGTAATTAAAGTCTCTCATGACAAGAGTGTTACATTGGACAGTAAGTGTCTCCAGCAGGCCAAGTTTGCATTATCAACTTCTTGGGACATGGAGGGTGACCTATAGCTGGCTAGGTTATGGTATGGGATTTTGTCTATGGTGATCTGCATATGGAGGAACTCCAGCAAGTCATCATATTTGACCACCATAGAGGTTTGATTGTTACTGATGTTTATTGAGATGCTTCCACCTCTGGCCCTTGTCTGTGCAGCTACTGGTCTAAAAGTGTGGAAGGCACTGAAACCTTGCACTGCCAGGGTACTCCCTGACAATTTAAACCATATCTCAGTAATTGCACAGATGTCTATATTACTGAGTATGAGGAGGGCTTGGAGGGAGTGTATTTTTTTTTCTTGAAGCTCCTGGCATTCAGCAGTAACATCTTGAGGTTCAGTTGAATTTGCTATGATTTTACTATGTTGGTAAGTTTATCAGTTTGGCATTGCTAAAAAAGGCACTATGGGGTGGATAAAGTTTTAGTCAGTATTTGAATACCTAGAGGAGAAAGGTGCAGACCATCCTTGGCAAAGCAACACAATCTGTTATCCATGTCCTACCAACCTGACAAATATTGGACCCCCTTAGAATGACACCAGGAAGACAGTCAGTTGTTGAAATCAATTATTTTTTTGCACATAGTGTGGCATCTTCTTCGGTGATGGTAATATGTTGCTCAATGCTAGGCTCATACCAGCCTGAGAAGCATAGTCTGAAAGCTCCATAATGTCTCTCTTCATAGAGTTCATGGAGATGTGTCTCAGGTCATTTACACCTACATGGACTATGATGGAATCATACTGGTACCTGTGGGGTAATGACATGCGTGTGAGTGCATGATTTGGTGGATTCTGGCTCCAGATAAACAACTAATTGTGATCTTCTCCTTGTTCAGCCTGGTTAGAGAGGCATCAGTGCATCTTACAGTGGAGTCCCCTGTGATGAGAGTCCTGGGAAGTGTGATTGCCTCCCTTAGGGGCACTAAGGATGATAATATGTGTGGTGTTAGGTGCCATTTTTTCTGACTGCCTTTGGGCTTGCTGAGGCACAGCTTTGACAATGAGCAGACTAGGCAATATTTGTTATTGAGGAAGATTGCTTTCAACTGCCTCAGCATATGTAAGTCTATGTGCTTGTTGCATGCTATGTGAGGTGGGTGTTGTGTGTAGTTTCGATAGCATGATGTGCTTTCATATGCGAGAGTTTTGCCTCCAGTGTCATTGTGTAAGTACACCTCTCGTATACCGTGTCTGCGTGTTTAAGGATTAAATAGCTGTCAGTAAACATGAGACTATTGCTACATTGCTCAATATGCCCATACCCCCAGGCTGGCTAGAAAGAAGTTAGGAAATTGCATGTCCATACTGTCCAGTCCTTTGACAGGTGAGCAACAAGGGGTGGTGTATTGGGGTTAGAAAGTTATTAAGGGTGCTTTGTAGGTGCAGACTAATAAGGGTGCTTTACTGAGACAGATTATACTAAAAAGTATTAAATTTTACTAATTTTAATGTTTACACAATACTGAATTCTAATAAATCTGTAGGTATTGCAATTTAACACCCAGCTACTGCTCTAAGCTTGTTGCTGCGCAAGGTATTTGCTCTGTATTGCTTCTCTACAGGGTACACTTTTATGGACCATTCTACAGGGAAAATTTGATTTCTAGGTGTTTGCTACTGTACAGCGCACTACTAGCCTACACAAATTTATAGCAGCTCAAAAAAAAAAAAAGAAAACTAATCAATAAGCCCTCTGGATAGTGAAACGACAAAATATATGTTCTTTTGTGTATTTCCCAACTGAGACAGACCAGGCAAACACCTCCTTCTACAAAGTAAATATGTCAAGAAATGCTAATGTAAAAACACAGTAGAAGAGACCAACAAGTGCAACGATACCATATAAAACTTAAACTGCTAGCTGGAATCCCTTGTTGAAGGCAATTTAAAGGCAGTCTTACAGCAGTAATAGAGAGAGGAAGAACAATTATTTTACACAATATACAGTGAAATGCACACATAAAGCAGTACTGGATACAGCAGCAATCACTCAAAGTAACTTAAGCAAGTGTGATCAAGTAATCAAAGGTACTTAACTTTGCCTGGATGGCACTGGATGTAAGTAAAATACTTCTGGAATGCAGGGTAGGACTCCAGGCTTTGCTGAGCTCTAGGAAAGTGAGCAAAAGTCAATCTGTAGTAAAGGAGGTTTACTCAAGAGCAACACTGGATTGCTGGGTGGGCACCGTGTATCATGGCTCTATGGAAAACAATGGGTGGGGAGAGCACATAAATAACTTATATAGCAGTGAATAACAATGAAAAGGGGAGGGATAGATTGTCATAAGGGGTGGAGGCCAGAGACACAGCCTTATAAAACCACCACAGCAGTAACATTTTGGGAAGATTGAGAACATTTTTCATGGAAAAGTAGGCTAGCTGGAGAGGCATCCAATCAAATAAAGGCAATATTGGAGCCATTTCAGAAACTTCAGCTTAATGTGTTAATGGAGAATGGGGCAGACAGGGAATGCAACTTTAAGCATTACAGTGCTGAGTTCAGTGGAACAATGACTTCCCTGGACCTAGATATCCTGCCCTTATTTATAAGTTGAGTGACATAGAATGATTTTCTTACAACTTTAGACACATGTTGGTCAAACGCCAAGTTACTAACTACATGAGTCTCCAAATCCCTGACCACTGTGTCTACTTTTAGGGGTGATTTATCAATGAGGTAGCTTCCCTGGGTGACCATCCCAAAAGGTACTGTTAAGCATTTCTTGGCATTTGGTTTTAAGCTGTGGTTTTGGCACCAGCCATTTGTCTGTGTCAGACCTTTCTGTAAGATGTTAGTATCTTGGAATATTTCTGTGATTGTTCCCAGTTTGAAATCACCTAGAAACTTGGTAAGCCAGAGGTCTTGACATTGGCCTTGACTTCCAAAAATAATTGTCAAAGAATAACAGACCAAGCACCAAATCCTGGGAGACTGTACTGGTGACTGGCCTCTTTGTAAAGGTGGACTCTCTAGTCCTAACTTCCTCAGTCCTGTCTGTGAGCCAGCTGACTATCGACCAAGTTACATAGGGGTTTATGCCTAATTCCATGAATTTGTTTACAATACGTGAGTGGGGTATAGTATCAAATACCTTGTCTAGATCAATGTAGGCAGTATCCACCATTTTGCCCTCATCCTTTGCTTTGGTGACCTTCTAAAAGAAGTCCACCAGGTTCAGTAGGCATGACCTGCCTTTGACGAAACCTAACTGGGTTTGGTCCAGTGACTGAAGGTTTTCTGTGTCATTGTTAATCATTTCCATGATAATTCTTTCCTTTGCTTTGTATATAACACTGTTCAGACTAATGGGTCTGTAGTTCTTGGGATTTGTTGAAAAAGTCTGTGTAGAGACTATGGTTGAATATTTCAGGCTATTTAGGATTCATACATGGAACGTTTGAAGATGGTTATCAATTTTTGCATGGTACGAGATGTCACCCCCCACGCACGTACACGTTGTCATCATTACCTTATGGTGCATTTTTACAGTAAAGAAGATTATATACTAGTGAATTAGATTTTATGAAAGAAATTAGGTTTACTGCTCAAATGTTTTTCTGTAGGGGGTATGACAAGTCTATTACAGAGAATGCCTTACTTCGAGTTAAGAGGGAAACTGTTAATAATGTGGCCACTAGATTAGCAGGTCATGCCCAGGAGAAAAACAGAAAAAATATAAACTGTAATATAGCTTCCCTTAATAGACAGAAATTTTATTTTGTTTCTACTTACACTCTATTTAGTGCGAAACTGATAGAATTGGCTAAATATTACTGAAATGTTTTGTTGCCGGATTGTGATTTTTCTACCAGCTTATGTCCTTTTCCTTATATATCTTATAAACGTGGCAGGAATTTAAAAGATATGTTAGTGCACAGTAATTTTCAGGTAACAAATTAGTCCTCCTGTAGGACCCTTGCTACTTCAGGTACCTTCCCCCCATGGGGGCTGTTTGAGTTGTATATATGTTCAGAAATTGTTTTTTTAAGATGAGTGGTGTTAGGTTTGTGCCTACTGAGAGATATACTTGTAATACAGAAAGAATTATATGCACAATTAAATGCCCATGTGACTTATTTTATGTAAGGGAAACTAAGAGTGCATTAAAACGTAGACTGCAGGAACATTAAGCGATATTAAAAAACTTAATTGTGATAGTCAAGTTTCTCTGCATTTTAAGTTATGTTATGGAGGTGATCTTTCTGGTTTGCAAGCTAGCATTCTGGAGCAAATATATCAAAATATTGTGATGATACAGTATTTAAATTAAGCTGCTATATAAAGAGTCTATTTTTATTTTAAAGTATGGCATTTTATTTCCTTGGAATATTAACAATGAATGTAGCTAGGGGTATTTGATTTAATTATCTATGAATTAGTTATTTAATTAGATAATTATTTTATTTGTGTCTGTGTGTGTGTGTGTTTATATATATATATATATATATATATATATATATATATATATATATATATATATATATATATATAGTTGCGTAAGTTTATACTCCTTGAAGGCTACACAGCCGATGCACTAGAGTTCTGTGTGTACTCTTTTTTGATTTATATTAAACTTGGAACAGCAGCCTTTTGGTGGTTTCTTATTGTTTGGATCCTTGGTTGTATGCATATTTAGGATTCATCCTGGCATATTACTGGGGCTCATCAAAGCTGTATTCTTGGCCTTAGAGAGTGCATCTAAGACAAGCTCCCTACTGATAGTTGGAGGGATTATGTTAGATGGTATTTCCTGGGGGTGTGGCTGGGGGTGAAAGGGGGAAAAGTTGAAGATGAATTTGTTAGTCAGAAGATTTTCTGTATCTCTAAGTTCCATGAACATGGCTCCATTTGCCAACAGTTTGGCACATTGTTCTTTGCTGTCTTTAAAGTTTTGTGCATAGCTAAAGAAGACCTTATGGTTGTCCTTGGTCTGAGATGCTATCTTTACCTCAAAATTTGCTTTGTTGTACTCAGTTTTTCCTCTTAGTAGTCTATTCAGTGTGATGAAAGAGTTGTTATCTTTTTAAGGTGATACACTTCCTAATTTTAGCTATGACTATTTTCTTTTGTTTACAACCTGTTTAATTTTGGATTCCACTAGGGTGGTTTGTTTTTTGAATTAGTTTTTGGTTTACTTCTGGTAGGCACAGCAGCCTCTATGCAGTCATTGCTATAGAGAGCTTCTGTGAATAATTCCTTACAGACTGCTGTATTATTTGGGTTTGGAGAGACAGGGTATTACTTAATAAAAAGTTAATTTGCCTTGGACTAGTTTTTAACTGCCACAGGGTTTGCTGCTCTGGGGTTACAGAACTGAGTTTTATTTAAAAGGAGACAGCATTGTTGTCTGACCTTACCAGAGGGAACACAACACTTGCTGTTGCAATGTTCTCTCATATTTGTGAGTACCAGGTCTAATGCATTTGTATTTCTAGTAGGTATATGCACTAACTGGACCAGGGTGTTTGTGTTTACAAAATCTAGGAATCTGTGCACCTACCAATTTGGGTCATGTAAAATTTCCAGTTTATGCGGGGGGGTAATTGAAGTCTCCATGAGGATGGTATTTTGTTGAATGGTGAGTTCATAGATTCATAGATTAGTACTAGGCTATCTGCCCTTGTGGGCCATTTTCAGCCTAGCCAATTACCCCATGTGAGAATCAAACCCTGCACCTTATGTTTGTAAGGTAAACACCTTAACCATTATGTCAACCTCCCACCCTGAGTGTCTCCAATAGGTATAAATATGAGCTATGGGTTTCATAGAACATAAAGCGTGACTTATAGTTTCCTAGGATATAGTATGGGACTTTGTCTATAATAATTGAGATGTGGAGGAACTCCAATGAATCATCCTGTTATCCAACCAACAGGTATGCTTGCTATGATGTAAATCAAGACACATCCACCTTTAGTCACTGTCTGTGCAGTTGCTGGTCTAACTGTGTGGAAGGCACTGAAGCCTTACACTGCTGGGGTACTCTCAGTGGCTTTAAACCATGTCTTGGTAATTGCACAGATGTCTGCATTCTCCAAGGTGGAAAGAGCTTTGAGGGAGTGGAGTGGATTATATAGATGCCTGGCATTGAGCAGTGACACCTTCAGATTAACTTGAGAAGATTTTGCTACGTTGGAAGTTTTGTCAATTTGGTATTGACTAAAAAAGCCTCTATGGGGGAGGATGATGTTTCTTCCAATATTCAAAAGCCTAACAGGGACAAATGAAGACCATCCTTGAAAAAGCAACATGGTTTAACAATGTCGTCCCATGCTGACAAATGTAAGTCAATAATCCTCTGCTCATATTGTGGCCTCATGCTTCGGGAAGGTAGAATGCTGCTTCATGTTATTCTCATACCAGTCTGTGACACATAGTCAGAAAGCTCTGTAATGTCTCTCTTCATATAGTCATGAAGATATGTCTCATTTGCACCTACATGGGCTATGACTGAATCATACTGGTACCTGAGGTGCAGTGAGTTGAGTGGATGCGTAACTTGGTGGATCCTGGCCCATGATAGGCAACTGACTGTTATTTTCTCCTTGTTCAGCCTGGTGAGTGGGGCATCAGCATATCATGTAATGGAGTCCCCTAAAACTAGAGTCCTGGGTAGTGTATTGACTTGCCTTATGGGCTTAGTAGTTGAAGCTCCACTGGGTGTGGCTGTATGTGCAGTATTAGGTGTTACACCACTAGGTGTGGCTGTATGTGCAGTGTTAGGTATTACACCACTAGGTGTGGTTGTATATGCAGTGTTAGGTGTTACACCACTAGGTGTGGCTGTATGTACAGTGTTAGGTGTTACACCACTGGGTGTGGCTGTATGTGCAGTGTTAGGTGTTACACCACTAGGTGTGACTGTATGTGCAATGTTAGGTTACTGTTGAGTGTTTCTGAGTTTGCTGAGGATAACTTTTGTAGACGGAATATCTGGGTGGTCTTTGGGGTTTGGGAAGATTGCATTTAAATGCCTTAGCATAAGTAGGTCTATTTGCGGGGTGTGTACTTTGTGTGGTGGGTGTAGCATGTGTGTTTCTGACAACCAGATTATTATGAGTGTTTGTATGCAAGGGTTATGCCTCCAGAGACATTGTGTATATTATATATTTTGCATATTGCATATGTTTTCATTGAGGATTAAATGTTTGTCAGTGAACATTAGACAATTGTTTCATTGTCTCAGTATGCCCATATCTACCAAACTGGTTAAGGTGAAATTGTGAAAGTGCATATCCATGATGTCAGGACAGATCCTTTACTTGATGAGCTACAAGGGTGCAGTGCACAAAGGATTAATAGTGGGCTGATTAAGAGTGCTTTTGGGGTACAGACTAGACTACTAAGTGATATAATACAAAATTCAAAGGGCAGTGCTCCCCGTAATGCACAAACTAGCTGCTCTGTGCCACTCACTATGCAAAATAGTTGCTCTACACTCACATAGTTACTGGTACAGCTTCAGAGGTGGTTTTATAGGGACAATTTGGTTTTAGGTGTCTGTGTCTGTACAGGGCACAACTAACCACCACTACATGATGGGTAGTGGGACGCAAACATTCCAAATGTTTTACAGGCATTTAAAACATCCTCGGCTAATAAAACAACTACACTTATAGCTTTCTTATGTGTTTCCCAACTCAGCTGGTTCACACCACCACCACCTACTGACACTAGATAAACTATCCTGATCCCCTTAATGTAAAACTACAAAAAAGCTTGCATGAGAGTGTAATGCTACCACAAAGTTTCTTAAACAAACTGCAGCTGTGTGCCATTTAATGTCCAGAATAGGTTCTATCCCATAGATCATTAAGGGACAAGGACGTTAAGCAAACACTGTATTCTGTACAGTGTGCTTCACTTAACATGCTTCTGCAAAATGACCAACCACATTTACATCCACTTAGTACAATATAGGCGTAAATGTGGTCAGATGTTGTGTGGAAGGATGTTAAGCAGTGCACACCTGCATCTGGACAAGCTGATTTCAAGTATTAGGGACCTTTAAAATGATTTAAAGTGCAAAATCAGCAAATAAAACAGTAGCTCTCAAAAACATTAACTGGAGTATACAATAATGAAATAAATTTTTATCTGCCAAGGCTGGAGCAGGATTAATTCAGCACCCTCTCAGATTGTGGGACTGGTACCAAGCAAATGGCAGCTCTGGAAAAATGAGCAGGAGACAATTAGTAGTACAAGAGGTTTGCTCAAGAGCAATACTGGTTTGCTGTGTGGGCACCCAGTATTATGGATTTATGGAAAACAGTGGGTGAAAAGAGAATGTAAATAGCTTACACAACAGACAATATCAGTGAAAGAGGGGAGGGAGGGTCTTTGGATGTATAATTGCTATAAGAGGCAGAGGTCAGAGACACAGCCTTTTAAAACCACAAAAGGAAAATAATAGGGTGGTTGTAAAAATAAAAATTAGAAGAAACAAGCTAGCTACAGAGGGATCTAATTAAATAAACTCCATAGTGGAGTGATAGTCTTTGTACTCTGAGCTACATGTCAATGACTCCAGGTAGGTTAGAATTTCAGAAACTTTAACTTAATGTCTCAGTGGGGGTGGAGACACGAAGAAAAGGAGAACAGAAAGGCACTGGATTGTAAGTTTAAGCAGGTAAATGATAAGCAGAATATAAGACTCTAGCAGCAAAACTGGAATATAAACAGCAGTAAAAACACTGAAGTACCAATCCTGGAGCAGAATTTACAATACTCTCACTAATGCAATTTTACCATGGTTTAAGACACTAGACTATGCAGAAATTTACCAGAAACACTGTTTATGGAAAATGCAGTAATTAATGACTAAACGAGGCTCAAACCAGGCAGTAGTTCACAGTTCTGCCACAACCTGCAGACAAAGTTACAAGACTAAGGCCCCAGATAAGGTTCAAAATAAAAACAGCTAGCTTTTACAAGTAATTCTACTTATGGAGATAGAAATACAATATATTGTATAAACACAATCTTCCCACGCCCACAAATGACGTTTCAAGACTAAGGTCCCAGAACAAACTAAAAAATGTAAACTGAAAACATTTTGTCTAAACATCGAAGAAAGCAGTCACCTCATAATGGCAGACATTTAAATTTCAAACTTCATATTCTTCAGAAGATGTATGCTAATGGAAAACTTCTTATTCTAGCACCTTTTTGGGTATGTAATCCTTCCTGATTTTGGAATTTTGTTTTCTATTACTTTTTGTCTTTATCCTTTATTCTTTTTTTTCTATTTTTTCCCCCCACAGCTGACCATCAGCTGCATACAGTTCCTTTCCTCATTTATTGGGTCTACCAGATCTACCTTATCCTCACTCAGGCTCAACGCTGTTGAGGAGATTGAAGATGCTACTGTTGCCAGGAAGTGTGCCCTAATTCCCATGACCACTCAGCAGGTTTACAGCCTCCACATTCACTGCTCTCTTGAAATGTGTATATACTTCTAAGCATGCACAACTTCCCAACTAACTAACTGGTACATCACTTATACAATATGTAGACTTCAGGCTTGTAATGCTGCTTTACCGCAGTAAGCCTAGGCTGCTTCCCTCTACACTGGCAACCAAAGTCAGCCATTCACTCCCATCCTCTCCATGTGGCCCCTTTAGTTCCCATGCCATTAATCTAATACAGGTAATTTAGGACACAGTAATGACTTTATGCCTCAGTGATACATGCTTGCCTTTTTTCCATGGTTCTTGAGTTTCAAGGTTGAGAAGTATGTATTTGCTTCATATGCGGTGCCACTTGTAATTTATTTTCATTGTTGTCACATAATATAGACTTAAATGACCTTTTCTGATTCTTTATAGAATTGCTTCAGTATCCATGTAGGTTCTGCACTCTGAGCATATCGCCAAACCATTCACAAGCTTCCATTATCTGAAAAGTTTATAATGCAAGTGTTCTGTTTTCACCAGTCAATAGACTAGTTAGGAAAAAAAAAATTCATTAAAAAGATTATCATGCTAAACATGTCAGTCCTAATAAAATATTAATAAAACACAGATATTTTTAAATTAAAAGTAGCCATTTTAGCAGTAATCCACATCTAGGTCTGGTTATGACATGATTTACTCATGGTTGGTGTGGTTTGATCCTGTGTAATATCCACACACAGTAGTGGATTATTGATATTATTAAATGACATTATTTAAGAAAGAAATTGCTTAACTTTCTTAAATATCTTATTGTATAATGACACTTTAGTGTTCTTCCTCCTTCTGCACTGCATATTGATGCATACGCATATGGCACCTATATATACATGCTTCATAGTACGTCAGTGTAGGGTGCAAAGGACAAGTGAGAAGAGAGCAGTTTGTCTTTCTTTGTTTTTTTTTAAATATAGCCAGCTTCTTTTTTTAAGAATTCCTGACTTGGCCTCAAGAGGGAAGTTGGCATAATGGTTAGGTATTACTAGTTTGATTCTGACCTCAACACTCCCTAAGTAACCAAGACTGCAGGAAATAATAGAATTAAGCTGACAGACTGGAGGCTGCTTGGACCTCAGAAAAGATGGAATCTTAGATTATGTATGGTACATTTTAGAGCTTTTTCTCCAGCCTTTTGTTGCAATTATGACCTAGACAAAAGTCACAACTGACTAAAGAAATCCAGTCTTATTTTTTCTATCAAGGAAGAAATAAGTTGTGACCAAGGCTTAATGATTAAAGCTGACAAAAAAGTAGTTCCCAATAAAACTGAGAAGATAAATGTTTGCAATCATCATGCCATATACACAAACCCTCCCCTCATCATACTGTATACACAGTCCCTCCCCTTATTATACTGTATACACAACCTGTCCCCTTATTATACTGTATACACAACCCCTCCCCTCATCATACTGTATACACAACCCCCCCAATCATACGATATACACAGCCCCTCCCCTCACCATACTGAATACCCCACCCACCACTATAAAATGAAATATTTGTCAGGGGCCTAGACATGTGGGCTGATATCTTCCTCTCTTTTGGCCATCATGTGACAGCAGTTGTCAGGAAATCCTTTTATTTAGCCCACCTAATCGCCAGAGAAATATCATCATGGTCTAAATAGACAGTCATTCCTTATACTCTGCATCAAACAAGACAATTATTGAATACAATGCTCCCTTTGGGGTGTATCTCATTAATTTTATCAAACAGTTAAATAAACCTTAAAGGTTTTTAATCAAAAATATGACAGGCCTAAGGTCCCTGAGCTATGAAGATATGCTGGCAGCTCTATTACTTTATTCAGTGCCTTACAGACTTTTGAGGGGATTTGCTTGCTATACCATTAGAGACCCAGTTGTCCTGAGCCTCCTGCTTCTCCACAAGTCTAGTATCTCCACCAGTACTAGAACCAGGGACCTCTTTGGCAAAAGATAAATACAGCACAACGGAGAGGCATGTTGATAAGGCAGCACCTCCGAAACTTTGGAATAAATTTGCCCTACATGTTAAACAGTGTGATTCACTATGTTACTTTAAACTTAAACTAGTGAATGTGTGTGGGTATCCATAACTTTACTCTGGGTTTTACTGGTCTGGCCTTCCTGGACAAGGGAGATGCTGCCTGAGGGAGGGTACAGGCAAAGGGTGAATGGTCATAAGATTTGTTGGAATTGGAATATCTATGAATCTATGAATCTAAACTGTGTTTATGGCTTACTCCCACACTTGTCAGAAAACCTCTGCCTATCCCATAATGATCCTGGACATCTGAAAGTGAGTGTAAGAGAATGAATGAATAATTAAATACAGCAAAAGGATTACTGTACTGGAAGTTAGTCTTGCTCCAGTGAAATTTAGCTCTGTGGCAATTTCTGCCTAAAACAGGCAATCAGACAGGAGAGCCAAAGCCTATCCTGTTACTCAGTGGAGGAAAGATAATAAACATGCAGGTGTGCACCAACTTGTGGAGAGTAAACATACCTCTTAACTTTAAGAAGTATGTAAACAAAATTAATGTTTATTGTACTTATGTAAATCATTATCTTTACTGCTGTTGATCTTGGGTGATGGCTGAGAAAGGTCAATATACAGCCCACTTATTTGGTAAACAAACAGTAATCCATAAATAAATTGCCCAGAATTTTGCAGAACATCCCTGATTTTGCCTCAAATTTTTGTGCACTCCCTTGTAAAATGTTTGATTTTCTGGTAAATCACTCAGGATTGTACCTTTCAACTCTCCAGAATTTCACTGAATGTCCAGATTTCTGCCTCATATTTTTGGTCTGCTCTTCATAAAATTTGTGTTTTTTTGGTAAACTATTCAGGACTGGGACCACTAAATAAAGACACGTTTGAGTCTGAGACTTCATACCCTTCAGAAAATGCATGGTAATGCAAAATCTGTTATTCTAGAGCAGCTTTCTAAATTTATAACAGCAACATTTAAAATCTGTCATTGATTTTAGCCCTTTATTCCTTCCATCATTTTGGCTTTGTCCAGAATTCTTAAGCAAAAGTTGAGAAGTATGCATAGGATTACAGTCAGTCACTAATGCAAGACATTAAAGTTTCATAATTCTATTAATCAGAAAATGCATGTTGATGTAAAACCTGTTCTATTAAAATTTTGAATGAATAAGTTATGTTTAAAAATTGTCCCAGGTTTTGAGCCTCCATTTCCCTGTTATTTTTGGCTTTGTCCAAAGTTCTTGATGAAAGAAGTTGATCGTTATGCCTCATAAAAACTCTGATAGGCTGTTCAATTGTAACCGTGAGTTCAGGCAGCTAGGAAAAAGAAGGTTTATCATTTAAATGTTCTTTTTCCAGCTGCCTACCCTTGCAGTTAGATCAGGAATGCCAATATGCATGTTTTCATGTAACCGTTATTCTGGCAGCAGGTTCAGGGCATATTGGACAGCTGTTGAAAGTGGGGAGCTCTCACCCGCTTGCCTATTGGTTCCAGCAACCATGCTAATCACCATTTATTGTGTAACTGCAGTTGTAGGTGCTTGATCATGACTAACCTAACAACCATCTAGCAGGGAGAAACATACAGCCTTTATATGTACAGGAAAAAAGAATACCATTTTATGACCACAAGAACCTGCTCCGGTGAATGTCATTCTTAAGAACCTATACAATTTGGGAGTGTTGATGATGCATCACTGCTTCCATTATTTAAGTTAAAAAAAATTATAACCATCTTATAACTTTATTGGACAGATATGAATAAAGCTTAAATCCACTATAGTTCTCCATTTTAGATGTATGGGGGTGGCATTTGCAGAATACTTATTCTATGTGCAGTTAAACTGCATCCCTGAGCAAACTGTGCCTGCACAGTAAGAATAATGCAATTTACAAATAGATGTGCCACAGAGGGTACTGGGACATGAGAAATCCCATGGAACGTATCCTGATGCTCCTGAGATTGCAGCTAAACAACATGCAGCACAGTAGATAAATGGTGCATATAAGATGCACTGAGGGCAGATCACTTTTTTCACAAATATCTGCCTCTATCAATTTCAGTGTAAGATCCGAGATGTACATCACCAGTTTGGTATATTGTTACAGCTGCCAAAATGTAGTTGTTGTAATTCTTGCCACAAACTCCATTCTCACTGATCCTGAATTAGGAAGGTTACACAATCTGTCTAATAATTTGTGTGTACAGAAACAGGGTAATGTCAACAGGCATTACAGTGCTGTATTTCCAATAAGGTATGTAATTTATACACTACATGAGAGCATTCTTGCAGAAATATCTGTAGAGCAATGTTGTTAAGCACGTGTAGAAAGTGTATGCCCTTGGAAATATAAACACCCTTGGAGAAAGTAATGAAGCATATTATTGTTATGTACAGTATGCTGTATACAAAAAGATGTTGTAAATTCCTCCCACATTGTTAAAAAACAACTATGACAGATTACATTATGTACAAATGAGAACACAAGGTATGATAAAATTGTGTTTAATAAAGCACTGTAACCTGACACGACAGCATGCAAACTACTGTGACTGTAAAACCTGCGTGCATCATGCCACATATGGAATAATGTATGTTACCGTAGCTATGATTGACATGTAAGGGAATAATTTGTGTTACCTTAGCTATGGTTGGCACATAAGGGAATAATCTGTGTTACCATAGCTATGGTTGGCACATAAGGGAATAATCTGTGTTGCCATAGCTATGGTTGACATGTAAGGAAATAATCTGTATTACTGTAGCTATGGTTAACAAGTAAGGGAATAATCTGTGTTACCATAGCTATGGTTGACACATAAAGGAATAATCTGTGTTGCCATAGCCATGACTGACACATAAAAGAATAATTTAGGTTGTGTAGCTATGGTTGACATGTAAAGGAATAACCTGTGTTGCCGTACCTATGGTTGACACATAAGGGAATAATCTGTGTTGCCGTTGCTATGGTTGACACATAAGGGAATAATCTGTGTTACCTTAGCTATGGTTGACATGTAAGGGAATAATCTGTGTTGCCATAGCTATGGTTGACACATAAGGGAATAATCTGTGTTGCCATAGCTATGGTTGACATGTAAGGGAATAATCTGTGTTACTGTAGCTATGATCGACTTGTAAAAGAATAATCTGTGTTATTGTAGCTATAGTTGAGAGTGGAGACCATGCCAGGCTCAGTGCTGTCTTTGTATACACAAGCTGAGGAAGAGATATAATGACAGCAGCCACTGCTGGTACTACTGGCAGATGACACCATTTTTGTCTTAAGTTTTAGGGTAGACATAAATTGTGCCCAGTCATTTGCATGTAACCTTCATGGGACTGGCTGTATTGGTGTTGGCAGTTCTATAAGCATACAGAAGATGATGCACACTATGGACTGGGGTGCACACAGTATTCATGTGCCCAGAGTGACAGCAAATCACAGCCTTGCTGTGAGTGTTGCATCCTTTACAGCACCTGCCAGCGTTATATTGTGGTTTGTTATGCACAGCCACAGTGGCACTTGGTTATGTGCACAGAGTGTCTGTGTGCATTCAGTACTGCATGTATACAGTGTAGTATGTCATTCTGTGATCCCTCCTGACCTGGATGCTTGGATGATACTTGTGCAGTAACAACCTGTTCTGAAGTACAATAAGGTGTTGTGCTGGGTTGCCCTGTTATGACACTAATCTCCTTATAGTGGGTACTTATCTTGGTATGGCCTTATGTGAACTTTGGCACTAGACTGCATCTAGGTCTGTTGGCTAGAAATCTGTAAGTCTGTACCATCAACCCTGTGCCAACAGCCCAGGAATAAGCTGCTTGGTTTAGCTTATAAGATTTAACATATTACTCTTGCTGGGGTGAGTTTATTCTGCCATCTGGTGATTGCTTTTTGGCTTTCAGAAATATTACCGTTAGCAGTAATATATCTGGGCTTGGCCAGGCACTGGTATCCCAAAGTTACAAGAAGCATGAGTGCGTATGCGTGTGTGTCTGTCAGTGCCTGTGTGCATGTGTGCTATGTGTGTGTGTGTGTGTGTGTGTGTGTGTGTGTGTGTGTGTGTGTGTGTGTGTTTGTATTTTCTTTTTCTTGCAAGCTCCTGTCACAAAGCTACACAGCAGTGACCATAGCTTCTCTGTACAAGGACCAAATCTTCAGGAATCACATTCTATCTGTATATAAAACTTGGGTATAAATTCAGAATTTCATGTAAAACTGAAAAAAACACCTCCACAATAAAGCAAAATGTAACTGCTTTAAACCTAATTGACATTAGGTAAATAAGTAACCCATGTATTGCATGTTCAGTTCACTGATGTCAGTACTGCATCTTTACAACTGGACTGTCAGGAATCAATTTCTAGAATTTTCTATGTATTATTTGAAACTACTTTTAACAATACTAAGTGCCGTTACATCTGAGAGGGCAGTAAAATGCAAGTAGCATTCTTGTTAATATGAATAGTTTTCTTTGCAGGTAGTTGTCTTTGCTTGTAACACTGTAATCCATGATTAAAAACACAGGCTGTATATAATACTGAAAAATAGCAACCTTCACTGTAAACTGTAACGTTACTCTCCAATTCCTATTGTATCTGCTGTGGATGGGTATTATTCATATTGTTACATACATTATTTGCTTTTTTTTTTTTTTGTAGTGTAGTCTTCCACTAACCAATTATCCTCCCCATTGTCCCTTAGCTGACCCTTTCATTCTCCTGGGATGCGAGCCCTATGACTTATTTGTTCGCTTAGGTATAAGGGTTGAGTGAACTAGGACAGCTGTCATCATCCCAGTGTGGACCAGAGCCTTCTCTTCTCTGCACATACCCATTATGCGTTCTTCTGGGAGGACGTTTAATGGATGTAGTAAGGACTATCATTCATTTCCATGAGCAATATAAGCCCACAACCAGCCATACCTTCTGGAATGGACACCCCGCCACATTTTGCACTCTTCATGAGGGGAATCAGTGAACTTTGCATGCCGTGGACAAATGCACCACTTCTTCTGAGTGAAGCATGTGTGTTAAGCTTCTTCACTCCTCTCCTTCCCCAGCCAGATTCAACAGGTGGCCAAGCTGATAATTGAAACTTGGTCTCCTGGGTCACACTCAAGGCTTTATCCATCTATGACAACAGAACTGGTAAATTACTGAACTGAGCCTGAAATAGGTCCACTAAGATTGGTGCTTTACTCTGTTAAATAAATTAGTGCAAACCTGGGCAAACCCAGAAAATATAAAGGCAAGAACTCTACTTTTATTTCCATTTCTTTAACACGCAATGGAAACTGCTGGAAAAAAATTGTGCTTAGCCTTTCTGGTGTAAAAAATAGTATCAAAACAATTAAACCAAAAACCTTGAATTTCACATCACACAACTATAACTGAAAAGCACCAACAATGAAAACATGCAAATGTAAAATCATTAAGAGCTAAAATCACATCATTACATTAATCTACAAACAAAAGAAACCAAAACAAACATTATTCCCTAATGCACTGGATAACAAATGTCCTTTTGCCTGACCACCATCAACTGCAGTTATGTTGGGTTTTCATTTTATTGCAATTTGCATTTACTTTTTTTCTCTTTACACTCTCATGCTTTGTTTATTTATTTTTCAGTGTGTTAACTAGGTGGGTGGGCTAGTCAATTTGACCCTTTTTAGCCATGACCCAAGCTCTGAAAGAACAAAACATACAAAAAGATTTTCAAAAGCATACAAACAATTTACAAAAGTGTGATAATTTGAGCTAAGACAACATTGTGTATTGATGTTTATTGCAAACTAGCATGCACAAATATAAATTAACATTTATATATTTACATAAATGATTTAATTATCCTCACAGTGACAAAGAAACATCAGTAATTTGTCAGTTTTAACTTATGATAAGTAATAATTCTACCCCAAATATAGGACGCAGTAATGTTGTTTTGTCTTAATTATGTGTATTTCCAGTGTTTCTGAATGTTTTTAGTGTTTTTTGCTTTCTAATTTCTGCTGATCACCATCCTTGGTGACCACAGAGCTTTCTTCTACACTTCACAAACTGATCCATTCATTGTCCTGTGAGGTGAAAACCCTACAGCAGTCATTCATTCCAGGGGGTGAGGGGTGTGTATTGGTATTGAAAGGGGTGCCATCATTCCTTCTTGGGGAAAGGGTTTTTCCTGCATTAAGCCTAACTCAATGGTGCATGCCCATTAGCATTTTACAGAGTTCAGTGTGCCGTGGACCTTTGACTGGCCATGTCACTGACCTGCAGAAATTATGTAATGCCTTAGAAGATCTTGCCCCCACCCAAAGCAAATACTCATGTGGAAGTCTCTGGTCACCATCATAGATTCTATGGCATTATTATAGTACCATGGGCATGCTCACCCAAACTCTCCCTCTTCAGTAAGATAATCATGCACTGTTTCATCAGTAACAAGGTTTTATGTACTGTTTCATCAGTCCTGTCTCATCACTCACCAGCTCTTTCAGTGTCTGGGCTGCTAATTTAACCTGGGAGTTCTAGGTCATAGCCATAGCTTTATCCCACTGTGCTAATGGAGCTTTCTAATTTGCACGTAATTATAGTGTTACTGACACTGATTTATACCTATTAACTTTATGCCATGCTTCCATTATTATGATATGTGTGGGGTTAGTTCCCCTCAAATATCCAAAAACTTTTGAATTTTGCAGTAAGTTGAAACATGTGAACAATCTGCTACTTTTGCTTTCCATGGGTCAGTGTGAAAAACTTTCATCATCTCCTCCCGAAGCCTAAGGTTCAATTCAGATTGCCTGTTTTGTAATATTTGGTAACTCCTAAGCATCAGACTTTTAGTAGCTTCTTTGCTTCTAGGATAAAGCTATTTTGGGAGGGCCTGAGTTTCCCATCTCCATCCAGCGGGACTGTCTGAAGTAATCCCGAGTGCAGATATCAGAGGAAATGCTGGGAAGGTAATTCTAAAGTTACTTTGGAGTTGCTGAAATGTCAGAGGAGCCTCTACTGCCACCAAAGGCAGAGGCTTAAGTTCTTTCAAACTGTACAAATTTCCCCAGTCTCAATGGGTATAAGCTCCAGGATTTTAACTATATGGACAAAGTCACAGATCCATTCCAGTGTACCTGCATGTCTCAAGATATTTTAGACATTTTTTATCATAGCCACAGTAGGGGATAGAAATCTTCTAGTTGTTTGCCAGACTGTGAGATGTAAGAAAAGAGGTTTACTGTAATTTCATCCTCAAACCAATTCAGTGTTCTCTAGAAAAGTTTATAACTTGCTGAACCCCATAGGAAGCTACCTGTTGCTGCCAAGTCATATGATAAAAACTTTATTAACAACGGCCTTATTAACAAGGACATAGGTAATCTCTAAACTCTGGACTCAACCCAGTTCAGATTTGTTAAAGGGTGATCATGCCTGTTAAACATGGTTGACTTCTTCAAGAAAGTCACCAGGCTCTGGATAAGGGAAACACAGTGCATACCACTTGTCTTGACCTAGCCAAGGCATTTGAAACAATCCCCCAGTCAGGTATTATAGAGAAATTCTTCCAGTTGGGAATTAACCCCTATATTAGCAGATGGTAGCCAAATGGCTCATCAACAGTACACATACTGTCAAAGTGGGTGACTTCACCTCTAGCAAAAGACCAGTCTCCAGTGGCGTACCACAGGGTTCTGTGCTGGGCCCCTTACTGTTTGGAATTTATTTCTCAGACATCCAGGCAAGCCTGGATGGCCTGTGGCTGACCAAGTTTGCTGAAGATTGCAAATTGGGAGCAATCATTGAGTTCCCCACTGATGTTAATATACTGCAGACAGGATTAATGCAGACAAATGATTGGTGCCAAAGCCACGGATTAAAGCTAAATGCAAAAAAATGCATCATTTCCTTTGGGAAAGCTGGCATCCTTGCTCATTACATTTTGCACAGGACTCCCAAGTGTAGGCCTAGCGGTATGTGATCTGGGTACTCATGTTGACAGCAATCTGAACTTTCCACGTATCCAAGTAGTAAAGAAATCATTCTATGTGGGACATCTTAAAAGTAAAGGGATCACATCTAGATCTAAAGATGTTATAATTCCAATCTGCTCTGCCCTCATCAAACTAGTAATTGAGTACAGTGCTCCCTTTTGCATGTACCTCACCAGACACCTGCAACAATTGGAGAGCCACAGAGGTTTCTCACCAAGAAATTACAGGATACACAAAACATATCTTACATGGAAAGACTGAAGGCCCCGTCATTGTATTCTGTCTCCTACAGGTTGCTAAGGGGTGACCTATGCCTGGCTTACAGGGCAGTCTCTGACCCGGCCCTGATGAAAATGCTACACATTCATAAATCACTGCATGAGGGTCACTCACTCCAGGGATCTTAACCTAGCCTCTGACATGAACAGGTTATGCTGGAAAGATAGATACATCCCCCAGAGACTGCCACTTCTCTGGAGCAATTCATGTGAAACAGAGCCCCTCCCTAACCCTCTTCAAATTCAACCTAGATCAATGCATGGGTGACTGTAAATTCATTCCTGGGGTGGCACCCATGTCCCTCCTGGACAAAGAATGTCAGTATTAACTACCATAGAACCTTACCTCCATGAACTTCACTCACCTAACCACTGACAGTTGGGACAACTCTGGATAAATATGACTAGGCTTGTATGGGCTCTAGGAACATTAGCCTGGTAACCTTCTATGAACCTATGAAATCTGGAAGAGCCACACCCCCTTCACTTTTAGTACACTTGACTTATTACCACCAATTCTTACCAAGGCTTTCCACCAAAAGAAAGACAGGATTCTGCATTTAAGTTTTTGAAGAACAGACAACAGAAGAAGTGCGGAAATGGAGGGAGTTAGACAGATTAGCTTTGAAAAAATACACATCTGTACCACCTGCAACATATGGGACAGATGTGAAAATACTGCTGATTTTCTAAATATTTATTTGCATATGCTTTCTGTCAGGAAAGCAGAGAGGTGCAGTGGATAAAGTTTCTGCCTTACAGCTTTGGTTCTTTGGTTTGGGTCCCAACTAGGATGCCTTCTGCAGAGAGTCTGCACATTCTCTCTTAGTCTGCATCGGTTTTCACTGGGTTCTTCAGTTTCCTTCTACATCCCAAAGACATGCAGGTAGGTGAATTGGGGATCCTCTAAATTGTGTGTGTGTGTGTGTGTGTGTGTGTGTGTGTGTGTGTGTGTGTGTGTGTGTGTGTGTGTCATGAGGTACTAACGTCCCATCCCAGATTATGTCCTTGCCTACTGGTGCCTGGGGAAGGGTCTAGTTACCCTATAACCTTGTAAAGGATAAACCAGGTGCTGCAAAATGAAGTGAATAATGCCCTATCTGTCTCAGAATAAGTCAGAGTGACTGTGTCTTTGAGTGAGGCACAGTCTGGACTATAGGATAGTTAATGATATTGCATACCCACAGATAAAAACATGCTTCTCTAAGACCAGCTCTGGGATCAAAGCTAATTTTAGTACCAGTGGTTTTAGGTGGAGCAATTAAGTATGCTGACTTGTTACCATACTTTAGCAAGTTGCTGAACAGGAGAGTAAGGTGTCTTTTTGGATCGTACAGGCAGATTGAGTTATCAGTAAACAGGGAACATTTGTGAATATTTGGGATGGCTGAGGCTGCTGTACTGATGGTTCCAGATAAACAACAAATAATAGCAGTGAGTAGGAACATCAGGTGCTGGTACCTCTAGTTAACTGGAAAGGGGGGGGGGTGGATAGTTGGGAGAGAGATCTCTGCTTATTTTAAATGAATCCTGACTCCCATTCTATATAAGCCTTAGTGACTGCATTAGTACCTTTGTCAAAGCAAATGTTCAATATAATCAGGAAGGAAGGAACAGAGGACAAATTGAGATACATTTTCAGTATCAATGAAATAAAACATGCTGGAGAGATACTACAAACTGAAGAAAACGAATACCGGGAGGTAATAGCTCACAGGAACACCACAGTTCAGTGGAAATAAATCCAATAGTTCTTAATGAATAAAGTCTAAACGCAACTTTATTACTAAAAAATAAAAGCGTTTTCGCTACGAAAAATATGTAGCTTCTTCAGAGACAATGAATAATGCGTATCAGAGAGGTTCGCGCCAAATGTTACATTTAAATTAAGGGAGGAGATTATCAAATAACGTCATTTCCTCCCTGGCGCTCCGCATCTCTCTATATACCTTGGTTACAAAGTCCATCAAGTCTTAAAAAATGAATAAAAACAATTAATTATGAATAATCACATAGTAAAGTCACATATATAAAAAATATTAAATATTTAAATGTTTAAAAATACTGAATAAATTTAACATGGTGAGACAAAATGCTAAAAAGTGTATGTGAATAAACATGAACATATTAATTCACTGTTTATTTAGTATAACTTCTCATTTTTAACACAACTGAAATATTACAGTTGTCATTCAACCCAGGGCTATGGAATGCATTAAGTTTAATTTGCCATTCTAATTCATAAAGCTCGAGAAGTAGTGATAGGGGCCCTCCTCTGATATTCATGGGAATATGATCAATTCCCATGAAGTAAAACCTATGGTCAGGAAAATTCAGTACATGTTTAGCTAAAGCGTTTTCTTGTTTCTTAGTCCTCATGGCATAGACATGCTCGTATATGCGCTGACGCAATTTACGGTCTGTCTTGCCAATGTAGAAGGCAGAACATGAGTCACACAATGCTATATATATTACTGATTTAGTATTGCAATTAATTGTGTGTTTAATGGTATATTTAATGTCATTAACATAAAAATATATGCCAACTCTAACGAGATGACACCAGTTACAGGTACCACAAGTTGTGGACCCTTTACATTTGGTGAAATGTTGCTTTTGTTTACATTGTAATATTTCTTTTAAGTTCATGCCTTTTTTGAAAACTACTCTAGGAAAAGAACCTAATTTTTCAAACAAAAAAGCATCACTTCTAATAAATTGCCAATTCTTGGTTAAGATATTACAGATACTTCCTGCGTCATTACTGAATGTTGTGATAAAACTACTAGAGAGGTTGGTTTTTGCAAATTGAAAGTGATTATTATTACCAATGCTGGATTGTTGAAACGTCTCCCCTTCACATAAGTCAGGATCAATGGAGACCATTATTTCTTCATTAGATGTTTTAAGTAATGGTTTATAAAAGCCAACCATTCTCTTCTCCTCAATTTCTATAATAACCTCATCTAATAGTGTATCTGGGTATCCTCTATTCAAGAATTGATTTCTAAGGAAAGAGCATTCCTGACTAAAAGAGGAAGTTGTATTACACATACGCACCGCTCTAACAAGTTGGCCTTTAATAATAGCTTTTTCTGTTAAAAGGATGCTGGCTCGTGAAATGTAGTATAGAATTGCAGTGGGTTGTTTTCCTATACACCTTAGACAAATAAACTCCCATGGAATCATCT